>NC_042529.1:16482500-16762050 GCF_900963305.1 Echeneis naucrates | reverse complement strand
TTAAGCTGGGGTTTGATCACCGCAGTCTTAAGTGCCTGAGGTACATAACCCAGAAATAAAGTCAGATTGAGTGCTGAGTAATATGAACTTCTAGCACTGCTGAGAGCTTTTTTATATCTTTCTATCTTTCCAGGCTCTGTGAGACTCTTCTGACTTACTGGAACACCAATTTCTTTCTAATTTCCTTGATGTCTGCTTGAAGGCACGGATTTCGTAATTATACCAGGGAACCAGCCTCCTCAGATTGAATACTTTCTCTTTGAGAGGGGCGGCATTGTCAAGATTCGAACGCAGTGTGGCCTTGCTAGTCACAAGGTCATCAACCTGCGTATGGGAGAAATCCTCATTTGAATTTAGATATGGCATTGTTGGGAATGATGACCAAATGTTTTCTTTAAATTTAGCCACAACAGCTTCAAATAAACATCTTCTATAGCTGAATTTATTCCTCAATGCTGTGGAGCCCATTAAAGTAAACTCAAATGTAATAAGGTAATGGTCAGACAGGAGAGAATTTTGGGGAAGAATTGTTAGCTTGTCAATTTCAATGCCATATGTCAGAACAAGATCAAGGATATGATTGTAGACGGGAGTGGGTTAATTCACATCCTGGGAAAAGCCAATTGAGTCTAGTAGGGAAAGAAACCCAGAACTAAGGCTGTCACTTTCTACATCAACCTGTATATTGAAATCTCCCAGTATAATGATTGTATCTGTACTGAGTACTAACTCTGATATAAACTCAGAAAACTCTGATAGGAATTCTGAGTACGGACCAGGTGGACGGTATACTGTAACTAACAGAACTGGTTTTTCACCTTTCCAGTCTGAGTGGGAAAGACTAAGAGTGAGGCTTTCAAAAGACCTGCAGCCAGATTTTGGTCTAGGGTTGATTAATAGGCTTGACTGAAATATTGCAGCCACCCCCGCTCCTCGACCTGTGGTAAGAGGGATATGAAAGTTAACATGAGTTGGGTTGGGGGTGTAGCTTCATTAATGCTAACATACTCATCCTGCTGCAGCCACGTTTCAGTTATACAAAATAAATCAATGTGATGATCAGCAATGAGATCGTTAACTAGTAGAGATTTTGATGATAATGATCGAATGTTCAACAGTCCACATTTGATCACAGTGTTATTTGAGACCGAATTTGTGGCTGTTTTAATTACAGTTAGGTTTTTGTTTTTAGCTCCTGTTCTGTTTAATTGGGGTTTTTTAACTTTTCTAAATTTAGGTGGTCGGGGGACAGACACAATTTCTATAGACCTAAACATAGGCAGAGACTCTATTCTATTCTCGGCAGGTGACCGCTCTGACTGACGCGCAGAGGAGCGTGTTAAACTGCGGCTCTGCCTCCTGGTCTCGACCCGGGATTGTCAGGGTTTTGGATTTCTAATAAAATCGGCCATATTCCTAGAAATGAGAGCGGCCCCGTCCACGGTGGGATTGACACCATCTCTCCTAATTAGACCAGGTCTTCCCCAGAAAGACTTCCAGTTATCTATGTAGCCCACGCTGTTTTCGGGACACCACCTCGACAGCCAGCGGTTAAATGACGACATGCGGCTGTACATGTCATCACTGGTCCGATTGGGGAGGGGGCCGGAGAAAACTACAGTGTCCGACATCGTTTTAGCAAAAGTACACACCGATTCCACATTAATTTTTGAGACTTCCGACTGGCGAAGTCGGGTGTCGTTACTGCCGACGTGAATAACACTATTAGCATATTTACGTTTACCCTTAGCCAGCAGTTTCAGATAAGACTGGATGTCGCCTGCTCTGCCCCCCGGGATACACTTCACTATGGCCGCAGGTGTCGCTAACTTCACGTTCCTCAGAATAGAATCACCAATCACTAGAGTCGCTTTTCAGCGGGAGTGTCGCTGAGAGGGGAGAACCTGTTGGAAACGTGAACTGGTCGGTGGTGAACCGGGGGCTGCCGCCTATGACTATGCCTCTTGTCTCGGACAGTCACCCAGCCGCCCTGACTAGATCCCGGCTGCTCGGGAGCCACTGGGGGGGAGGAAACTATCTTAGCTGCCGTGTGAGCTCGTCTAGGTCGGCCCCGTACCGACTACAGGGAGGGGGGACTAGCTACACTAGCATAGGTTGGGCTAGCTAAAGTGCGGAGCCGTGATTCTAACTCATTAATTTTCGCCTCCATTTCTACCATCATTCTACATCTATGACAAGAGGTGCTATCATAAAAGGAGGCAGAAGAATAACTACACATGAGGCACAGAGAACAGGAGAGGAGGAGGAGAAGGAGGAACAGAGTGGAGACAGAGAGCTAGAGGACATTGCTAATCGGGTAGTTTGATTAGCGAAGGAGCAGAACCGGTTATAACCTTTGGAGAGAGGGGAGATATTGACTTTTAAACCTAGTGTTGGTGTGAAAATAATTTGCTGTCGGATTAATCGAGTGAATTAGGAAATAATAGCAGAAGAACAGTGGAAACAACACACGAGATGACAGAGCACAGCAGAGAGCACAACCGCCAATGACCGAAAATGACGCAACACGCTTACCGCACAGCTTGTGTGTTTGGAGAGGTGTCTTGCGCTACACAGCAAGTACGTTTTTGACACTTCACCTTGAAATGCAATCAAAGTGCACAAATCTCTGTACAAACTACTCAGAACTTCTTGGATATGAAGGCACTACACAGGTTGTGTTGTTTGTGCTGGGATTTGCTTATTTCACTACTTCTTATCAGGAGTCCAAAACCAAGCTCAGTTCACCGTTTTGAGTGACTTCACATTGAAATGCAATCAAACTGGACAGTTCTCTTTAAAAACTACTCAGAACTAGAATTTAGAAGTAAAAAGTTAGGGGTCACCCAGACTTGTCTTCAAGACATGTCTGCAATCTGACTAACTTCATTTGCTGATTGAACCTCTAGCACTGCAGAGAGCGTTTTTATCGGCTTTTAAGCTTTCTTTCCAGGCTCATGAGACTCTTCTGAGTTGCTGGGATGCCATTGTCTTTTAATTGATGTCTGCTTTAAGGCACAAATTTGAGAGTTGCACAACAGAGCCAGACTCCTCTGTTTGATTACTTTCTTTTTGAGAGGGGCAGCATCATCAAAAGTTGAACACAGTGTGGCCATAGTGCTGATCACAATCAACCTTTGTTTGGAAGAAGTCCTAATTTGAATTTAGATATGGCATTGTTGGAAATGATGACTGAATGTTTTCTTTAAATTTAGCCACAGCATCTTCAGATAAACATCTTCTATAGCTGAATTTATTCCCTGATGCTGTGCAGTCAATTAAAGTAAACACAACTGTAATAAGGTAAGAATAGAGTTTTGAGGAAAACTTGTTAACTTGTCAATTTCAATGTCATATGTTAGAACAAGATCAAGGATGTGATTGTAGCAATGAGTGGGTTCATTCACATGCTGGGAAAAGCTAACTGAGTCTAGTAAGGAAAGAAACCCACAACTGTCACAAGGCTGTCACTTCCTACATCTACATGAATATTGATATCTCCCAGTATAATGATTTTATCTGTACTGGGTACTAATTGTGATATAAACCCAGAAAACTCTGATAGGAATACTGAGTACGGACCAGGTGGACTGTATACTGTAACTAACAGAACAATTTTTTCACCTTTCCAGTTTGAGTGGGAAAGACTAAGAGTGAGGCTTTCTAAAGGCCTACAGCCAGATTTTGATCTAGGATTAATAAGCTTTTAGTATTTCACAGCCAGGAAAAAAAATTACATATTTTATCTAGTATAAGAGAAGCACATTATAGGTTGATCTAGTCTCATTTGCTCATTGTTTACTTACTATATATGTTTCACTCACTTGCTTAAAATGTAAATATGTGAGCAAAACCATATTATTGTAGAAAAAAGAGACACAAAAGGATGAGACTGTGTCAGACAGCAGAGTGCTTTACATATACATTTGTATTTAGTATACAAAATTGAAATATTTCACCACACAAATGTGAAGTAATAAAAAATAAGACAAACAGTTAAAACAAGTATACAAGTAATCTTACATACATACATGGCCAATGTATTTCATCATACAACCTCTCCTAAGAATTACAGTGGGGCAAATAACCAGAGAACTTCCATGCAATAGTAGATTAGAACTTTTTGCTGCATTTCTCAGCAACACTTCAACACCGTAGCTAGGCAGGACCACATGACATGATTCAATCACACAGTTTGCTATGCCAACCAAAGACGGCCTGACAGACTGGACTGCAGTGCTGTTTTGCCACCTTAGGGAGACATACACTTTAGGCCTTGCAGCCATACAGAAATGCATGTTATAAAGGTGCTATCTGCGCCATTTGCCACCATGACAAACTTCACAAAGATTGGCCCCTTTATTTTATACTGTTAGCGACACCTCTAACTTCAACATGAGCAATTATAATCCCTTTACTTTTAATTGTTCATTTTTCAGAGCTAAATATTCAGGTACATGTAGATAGATATACATAACATATTCCTTTCCTAAGGATTATTCTGTACATCACAAGATGTTATTGATAACCATTTTTTTCTTTATTTATGTCAACAAATAGTGTTGACAAGTCTTGTGTATTTCTTCAATAAAATTTGAAATAGTACCAAAAACTGGACACTAAAAACTTGGTTTAGAACAATACTGTCTTTTATGCACTATCCCAAACTGTAAAATAACACCGCCTCACTGATACAGACATGTGGTTGTCCAAACACACAAACAACAGCTTTCATATACACTCTTGTGACAAACACTCACTCAGACTCACATACATACACACAAACAAGGAAGAACAAAGAAAAGAGTTAGAGAATGGGATAAATTAAGACAGAAGAGTTTAAGATCCATGCAAGCTCCTCCACCTCTAGAGGTAGACCTCAGGCAGCAAGGTTGGACAGCCCCCATGTTTGGCATGCTCATCAGTCGCATGTTCACAGTTAGATAAAGTTACCCAAAGTCATTTCACTAAGATCAGAATTTTGTGAAGTCACAACACAAGTGTTAAAATAACATGATTGCAAAAATTGGATACAGCTTTTCTAGCTTGCTAACTGTGAATTTTAAGAAACGTATGGTCATTCTAATATATATAGATTTTTAAAATCTTACTTCAGAGCCCTCTCTAACCATATCTCATGGGCTTCACGTGCAAACATAGCCCCGCCATAAAGTGGTACTCAACAACTCACGGTCTTTGTTTTTGATGGGGTAGTAGAGTAAATTAAGTAGATAATCAACTACCTATATTGTTCAAGCTTGAATATTAATTCTTGACCTTGTAAACAGCATTTTTCAGCCTCCCCTTAGTCTTCAACTGATGACCTGATGACCAGTATTCACTGTGTCAGGAAGGACCCTTTACAAAGCTGTGCAAGGCTTAAGATAAGAGCACCAATGTGTGATTAATTTTGAGTCAGTTAAAAGTAAATTCAATCAAAGAAATTTCAATATTATAAGTCTCTATACTGTGCTTTTAGTTTGCCCATCGTTTATAGCATTACCAAGACTTTTTAGTCATCAAAAAATACTTTCTAAAACTTAACATAAGCAGTCATACTGCTTTTAGAGTTGGGTGGCTTCACCTTTTGGGTTCACAACCTAAGGGATAAAAATTAATTGGTAGGGCCTCACTGACCCTGCTCTCCTTAACTATAACACTTCCTCGCCATAGATTTTCTGTGTGGCAATTTGACATAGTCATTAGGGACTATGGAAAATAGAGAGTTTTGACCCAACACATTGACAAGCCATTATAGGGAAGGGGCTTTCATGTAATGTTTAATGTGTATGTTTCTTCCAAAATATCTCAGTTGGTGAGTACCATGCTATCATAGTTTCCTGAAATGATAACTGAAACAATAACAACCTGTGACTTCATTCTAATAAATGAGAATTTCCCTACAATATGCTCTTGTTCAAGAACAGCGAAAGCTCTATTTTAGATCAATTCTATAAATGTAGACAGTAATTTTGTGTTTCTAAATGGTGAACTTAGATCAGAAGCTAAAGGTAACTTCCCACCTGAAGGTGTATTCATAGTACAGTTCCTATCTAATCAACACTGCATTAATTCAAGCAAGCATGGCTGAGAAAGAAGAGCTCTTAAAGTATGAAGACAAGTAATAGAAACCTTTGTCGACCCTCATGGCATGTAGTTTTATGGTACAAAGTAAGTGGAAAGTCAGTGTTTTCCAAAACCAATGAACTATTCAGTGGTAAAATGGTAAAAAAAATATTGGTCATGTTACCAATATCACTTTGAAAAAACATCAATATAAGAAAGCAATCTCAGTAGTGCACACTCACTCTCACTATTTTTCTCTCTCATCCTCTTAGAGATGTAGTGGTTGTTGTTTGTGGTGATGCAGTGTAGTGTAACAGTAATGTTTCCTCAGAACATGGTGCACCGTTTTCCCCTCTTCTTCACTGGTGGAGGGCAGAGCACAGCTCGGATGGCCTCATCAAATACCGTCTTCAGGCCACGCTGGGTCAGAGCGGAGCATTCCAGGTACTTCACAGCTCCTGGGGACCAGGAAGAGGGGATAGTTGGAAATATAGTACTGCTCCACTGCTTCAAGTGCAATGTTTTGCAGCAACAGCTCAGGGAAGATTAAAAAAAGGAGCACATATGTTGCCAACCCTACGGCCTCAATTAATGTCAGTGATGTCAAAATTAGAGGATCTGTGAGCAATTACTATTTAATGAATCTGGCCATCTGAGAAGCACTGCTACTTTTAACTGACGTGCACTTGCTAGTGTAGTGTCTCTAAGAAGGGAAAAAGAAGAACTACATGATTGCATTCAGGCAGACCAAATGAAGGTCAACAATATGCAAGTTATGTGTTCAATATGAATGAAAAAAACTATTATGAAGACTTGAGATGGATTATTTTATGCTTTACTAGCTCACTGATTAACACGCCCATGATTTCATTTTTTTCTTTGATTTGAGCCATCTTCAGAACATCATTCATTTATACTTCAGTTAGAACCACCTGCTGTAAAAAAAAAGAAAAAAAAAGATGGGCCATCTTTGCTTTATCTTCAGTGTGCTCCATGAATCAAACGTGGCTGAAACATGACTGAAGCAAATCTGTCAGAGCATCAATTTGAAATTTCCTGATTCCCCATATTACCTTGTTTAAAATACTTACTTCCTCTCCATATTTGACCTCTCTTATCACAGGGCTACATATACATTAATCCCCATTTGAAGCCAAAGAAATGGTAAGAAATTAGTAGATCATCATGCTTCAGTATAGAGTTATGAAAATGCCACACTTAGCCTTACCAATCTCTCTTGCCATAGCCAGGCCCTGCGGATAGGTGATGGGGGAGAGCTTCTTGTCTCGCAGCCTTTCAATGGTGTCCTTATCATCTCGCAAATCCAGCTTCGTGCCAACCAGGATAATTGGTGTGTTGGGGCAATGGTGTCGCACCTCAGGGTACCACTGAAGCACCATACACGCATACACAAAAGCACACATTTGCATATAGGAAGGAAAAAGTCAATGAGAGGGGAGAGAGATAAGAGTTAGACTAATACAGACGCAGAAGGACATGGGCCTTTCCATGACATTCAACAGACTCTAGTTGTGAAAATAGAAAAATTGTTTTTAATGGATGATTCAGAAAGGAAGTGTGGCTGTATGAACACAAAACATCGTCAGGCAAAGCAACCTCCAATCACATCACATGATGAGAGCGCAGATCCTGATCGACCTGAAGCAAACAGACACAACAGAGGGAGCTGGGACCATAAGAAAAGCGTGATTTCAAATGAGAGCATCTCATGATGCTCACCAGACCAAACCACAGCTGGCCACCCTCCTCCCTTTGTATTGTCTTGATTTGTTCAAACCTCGTCTTATAGCATGTCTCTTAGCAGCATCCCCTGGGAGAATGAGTTAAAATTCAGACTGTTCTAAGTCGAGGTCTGGACAGATGGAGCTGTTATGTGATAAGCCAGGTGGAGCCATAGATGTGCCTCCTTGTGGTCAGACTCGGCGTGGAGGGGACATGGGGGTGGGGGTGGTCAGCCAGCGTACTGACCTTAGCTCGGACGTTCTCAAAGGAAGCCGGACTGACCAGGGAGAAGCATATCAAGAACACATCCTGGGAGAGAACCAGAGAGATGGCTAGTTGAAATCAAGATCTGCGTGTGTGTGTGTTTGAGCGTGGGCATGTGTTAGAGCTACACAAATTCTCCTTCATTTTGGTTGACAGTGAAATTGAAAAATATTTTTTTCTTAAATAAACTAACATTTTATTTGAGGGTTGCTCTCAAACAAATCTTGGTAAACTAATAGTGACTTATTTTGACTTTTTGAAATTGAAAAATATTTTTTTCTTAAATAAACTAACATTTTATTTGAGGGTTGCTCTCAAACAAATCTTGGTAAACTAATAGTGACTTATTTTGACTTAATTTTAATTGACTTAAAATTGTAAAAAAAAACAAACAACAACAACAAAAAAAACACTTAAAATGAAACATGCAGATACTCTTAAACAAGAAATGTTTCTTGTCAGTATTGGAACAAATC
Source organism: Echeneis naucrates (assembly GCF_900963305.1). NCBI lineage: Eukaryota > Metazoa > Chordata > Actinopteri > Carangiformes > Echeneidae > Echeneis > Echeneis naucrates. The sequence continues at coordinate 16,753,501 of NC_042529.1, read as the reverse complement.
ACTTGTTTTGTAATATAAAAACACCTTAGTGTGGGTGGGTTTGATTGTTTCAGTTACATAGATGGAGAAATGTGTGCTTCATAGTCAGCAGACGTTTAAGTTTAAGTGGAATGATCAAATAATGTAGTCAAAGCAACCTTACATGTTCAATAAGTCTGTTTAGTTACATATTAGGAAAAATGTGATATTTTGTGTCCCACAAATTTAACACTTTAAAAGACATAATTCTTTCCCATTCTTGGAACATCTGGATTATGTTAATTAGGGCTGTTGTTGTAAGTGAGAATACCGTCTGTGGGTAAGACAGTGGTCTGAGCCTATCGTAGTCCTCCTGTCCTGCTGTATCCCAAAGGCCCAGATTCACTGGTTTCCCATCCACCATCACATTGGCAGAGTAGTTGTCAAAACTGCAGGAAAGATATGGCAGTGAATGATTTAGATAAATAAATTAAATACATGAGTAATAAAACGTAATTCTTAACTGCACTGACTAGGAGCTTGCCTTCAAATGTATCGTTATGTCTAGGTCAGGACAGCAATTTTTCAAGGAGGGATTAGTTCAAAAGAAAATTATGATATCTTTTAACATACATACTTATTTCTAATTTCTGCCTTGCAGATACATTTGTGTTCAAAATAATAGCAGTCCAACATGAATAACCTGTTTTTGGTAGAAATTATATTACTGCATGGCAAATAATTTACCAGTTGCTGTAGTAGGGTCATAGAAAACCAACAGAGCCAACATTCATGATATGTATGCTCCTCAGTCTGTGTAATTGAATAATGAATTGAAGTTGCGTGTTCAAAAAAATAGCAGTGTGGAGTTCAATTAGTGAAGTCATTCAATCTGTGAAAAAACAGGTGTCAATCAGGTGGCCCTTATTTAAGGATGAAGCCAGCACATGTTGCTCATGCATTTCTCTCTGAAAACCTGAGAAAAATGGGTCGTTCCAGACATTGTTCAGAAGAAAAACGTACTTTGATTAAAATGTTGATTAATGAAGGGAAAACATACAAAGAAGTGCAGAAAATGATGGGCTGCTCGGCTAAAATGATCTCCAATGCTTTAAAATGGAAAGCAAAACCAGAGAGACGTGGAAGAAAACGGAAGACTACCATTCGAATGGATCGAAGAATAGCCAGAATGGTGAAAACTCAGCCAATGATCAGCTCCAGGATGATCAAAGACAGTCTGAAGTTACCTGTGAGTACTGTGACAATTAGAAGACGCCTGTGTGAAGCTAATCTATCAGCAAGAAGCCCCCGCAAAGTCCCACTGTTAAAAAAAAGACATGTGCTGAAGAGGATACAATTTGCCAAAGAACACATTGGCTGGCCAAAAGAGAAATGGAGAAACATTTTGTGGACGGATGAGAGTAAGATTGTTCTCTTTGGGTCTAAGGGCCGCAGACAGTTTGTCAGACGACCCCCAAACACTGAATTCAAGCCACAGTACACTCTGAAGACAGTGAAGCATGGTGGTGCAAGCATCATGATATGGGGATGTTTCTCTTACTATGGTGTCGGGCCTATTTATCGCATACCAGGGATCATGGATCAGTTTGGATACATCAAAATACTTGAAGAGGTCATGTTGCCTTATGCTGAAGAGGAAATGCCCTTGAAATGGGTGTTTCAACAAGACAATGACCCCAAACACACCAGTAAGCGAGCAGCTTCTTGGTTCCAGACCAACAAAATTAAAGTCATGGAGTGGCCAGCCCAATCCCCGGACCTTAATCCGATAGAAAACTTGTGGGGTGACATTAAAAATGCTGTTTCTGAGGCAAAACCAAGAAATGCAGAGGAATTATGGAATGTTGTCAAATCATCCTGGGCTGGAATACCTGTTCACAGATGCCAGAAGTTGGTCGACTCCATGCAACACAGATGTGAAGCGGTTCTCAGAAACAGTGGCTATACAACTAAATATTAGTTTAGTGATTCATAGGAATGCTGAATCCTGGATATTTTTCAGTTTATACAGTAAATATTTGAGTTTGTAAAGTAAAATGCAGACACTGCTATTTTTTTGAACAGCCCAATGTTCATTTTTCTTCATTTTCTGTAAAGTGAGTAAAGAATTTCTGCTTTTTTCTTCATGTTTTGATTTAGAATATAATGTGCAGTGTCCTCAATGCATGGAAATAAAAACCATTATAAGGATTTTGGGCTTTACTCAATTTTTTAAACAGACTGCTATTATTTTGAACACAACTTTACAAGTTTAAAGCCAGCAGATGGTTAGCTCAGCTTATTGTACCTGACCATAAAGACCTGAATGAGACCATACTAGTACAGCTCCCTTCAAAAGTTAAACCATAAACATGGTATATCTGTAAACATATGCCAAACCACATACACTATTACATTTGTCCAATACTAAGCCCAGCTAGGAGATCGCCCAAAACCCTAACTTGCAGTTGTTATTAACAAAGCATTATTAATTGATGAACTTTAGAAGCACTGGGGTAGCGTTAGGCTAGCCATTTCCCAATGCTTTTACCCCTAGTTTAACTTATGCCAAGATAAGATACACTTAACTTTTATGCTAAGCTACACCAACCATCTGCTAAAGGTTGGCTTCATATTTATGTTACACAGACAAGACACGAATATCAATCCTTTCATCTAATAAGTGCTAAGATGATAAATAACTGTCCGACAAGACAAATATTTAAAAACACTAAAATCCCTGTAAAGATTTTACATTACATTGGCAAAAATTCTATTTGCTATCAGTATCTCATATTGTACAGCATACTGTCAGAGCACGAATGCTATAACATTAAACTACTGCTTACATCAAATAACTGTTAAATCATGTAGAGAGTGTGGTGTACTCACACAGTGGGGATGTATTCACCAGGGAAGGCATTGGTGGTGTAGCTAATCAGCAGACAGGTCTTGCCCACAGCCCTGAGAAGGAGACAACATTTTAACACAGCTCCACAAAATCTAGATTTGAGTAGATTGCACCCAAAAATATTAATAATAATAAAAACACCAACCATTCCATAAAGTATAAACTATACATGTAAACACTGTTGTGAGTGTGTGTGTGTGTGTGTTGGAGGGCAGACTGCTACTCCCTTGCCATGAGTGCCACACAGACACTGGCCTACTTTCACATTGCCTGAGGGATGCAGTACGTCCCAGTGAAATGAATGAGTTAACAAAAGGGAGGGAGTTAAAATTACTGATGACTGACAGCTCAGATTACTTGAAATTTTATATAAAGAGGAAGAGCATTGTCATAAAGTCTTTGCGTGATGCAGCACAACCCCAATTAAGTTCTAATAAGATTTTAGCCATGGACAGAAATATTGTGACTTTAAAATTTACTTTGATGACAGCGTTCTCAGAGATCACATCCAACACTGAAATGAGTGTCCCAATTCACCTCAACTGCAACCTTATTGTAATATATATATATATATCTATATATAGTGTATATAGATATATATATAATGGAATAATGACTGAGAGAAAATAACAGCAAGAAGTGGAATTTTTTAGATTTATTACAATGACATACTCAGATGGTGTCTCCACAATTGCAACTTTCAAAAAAATGAATGCAAGTCACTTACAACTGCAGGCATGGTAACTTATTATTCATTGTACTATTAATGGTAAATCAATGTAGCCATTATATTTATTTTGTGGAGCCAGAGGACGTTAACGAGCATCTGCAATGAGCCACATTATGCAAACAAACCCGGAAAGCTAGAAAATGCTTTTGGCTTGGGCACTTGGTGAGTAATTTTTAAGCAGATAAATGGATGGCGTCATTGTCTCCATGTTTCATTTCTAAATACATTCATGAGATAATATGCCTGCAGCCAGTTTTTCAAAGACATTTTGATTCATTTTGAGGAACCAATAGCAGGGCCCTGAAACTGAATCAGCTCAGATTTGTCCCAAACAATCAGGTAGTCAAAGGACGATTTCCATACAGGCTGTCCAATGAAAGCTTGGAGTATAAACTGGCAATATAAACAGCTGTTTGTACAAATGATGCAAATAAAAATTTGCCTTCATATTTAGTCTGATCTATCTGCTTTATAAACCACTACCTTTCTCTACTGAACATGCTATTTCCGAGATTGACATGGCACAGTGCTGTGACGCTGTTAGGGTTATATCTTCTAAACTGAGCAGTTGTTACTGCCCGTGACCAGCAAACTGAGTTTGCATTTTACTGGTGTAGATCTGCAACTAGCAACTATATAGCAATTTTTCCACATCGATATGAAAAATCCACCCACAAATATCAGTACATGGAGCTTAAGATGCAGGAGTAAAAGGCTCGCAGAGAGGAATTAGGGCAGCGGGGCCTGTTTGCTAATAACAGGGCCACAAATTCCTCAGCGTGCATCAGCACTTCAGCCTGCCCCCAGTGGCCTGCGAGCAGTGTGAACCGTGTAGGGGTTCCTGCATAGCAAACTGAGGCGCACCGTTCCCATTATAAAAAAAAAAAAAAAAAAAAAAAAACTATGAAAACATACTAAATACACTAAATAGCACATCATTGTGGAAACTGTCGAGCATCAGCGATCGGTTGAGCTCGGTGAGCCCTAGCTCCCATTTCCTACATAGCATCCTCCCATCATCCATCCGTCCGCGGAGGCATCACTGAATCACACATGAGAAAATGTGCCTGTGCTCTGCGTGTTCACGCCCTCCTCACCCGTCACCAACCACAACACATTTGATCGCCTGCATTTATGCTCGAGCTGTAGTCTTCAAAGGACCCGGCGATGGTGGTTAATTTTGATCCAACGGTCTGCGTTGAGGTCTCGGATGACAGCAGCGGGCCAGTCTGCTCGGCGATGGAGCCGCAGTGAAAGAGATCAACGACGAACATTACCGAACAAGTCCGGAAAGTATCGAATATGTTTAAAGGGACAGAGCAGGAACGCAAGAAACCTGGGAGGTTTCACTTCGTCTCCTTCCGCCTTCGCTTACCACCCTTATTAGTACTTTGATTGTGACTTGTTTCGGCCCTGATGTTATGGTTTATTATTGTCACAACACGTAAAGGTAAAATAATACAATGAATCAAAGTCAAACAAAGCCAAAAAAAAAAAACAACCAAAAAACAAACAAACAAACAAAAAGACCCAACACGTTAAACTTGTTTAGTACCTCGTCTCATGATTTTTATGCATAAAGGCAAAATGTTGAATCACATAATAAATAAATAAGTTGAGTCAGCCAGCATTAAGACCATAGACTTATCAGGAATCAAAAATCTAAAATATTTGCCACAGAGGCTGGACAAACTACAATTTACCTGTCATTTATCTGTCATTTCCAATCTAAGCTGCTTTCACATCTAAGTCCCTTGATTGGAAGGATTTATAAAATGCGGTCGTTAATTTAAGCCTTTTTTGATGATTTTCGTTTTCATTCATTGCTTCAATTACGTTTCAATTTGCAGGAAAATAAACCATAAAGCATGGTATTCATTAAAATGAAAGAACCACTCCTACTCCTGCCGAGCTTCACCTTCTCTTCTAAATATGCTTACTTCTAGTGGGAAACGAAAATAGATACTGACGGCTAAATCACAAACTCAAGGCTTCAAATCTGCAGCACATAAACCAATAGCTATATAAGGGTGTCAGAGGGTAAATTGTGGGAACTATCTTGAAAGATAACACTCTTTGGTTGCAGTTTCGAGACCCAGTGACCTCATACATCCCCACCCCAAAATCACATCTCACTCTGAACACTGTGCCCTCTGATATAGAATAATACAAATCACCCTTTCATTGAGATCACAAGGCTTTTTTTTTTTCAGAAATGAAATTTACTGATAGAAAAAGACATGTCATCAAAAACAAAGCAAAATGGTAAGAACATACTTAAACACAAATAAAATATCCATCACACAACAGAAAACACATCAAGATATATAACAGCAGTGTTATTAAAAGAAAGGCATCTTTGAACTGAATGTCATGTAAACTTTTTCACAATGCAATGCTGCATTTAATTGATTGAGACTGGAGGACATGAGGAAAGGTCTCAGCAGAATGGATATGGACACCAAGAATAGATACATTTGACCATATACAATTGATTTGAATTGCAGCCCACCTCAGTTAACGAGGGGGGCTAAAGAAGTGCGGGCAAATTTCATTGGGCTATGAAATTAACACATAAAACATGAAGAAAGGGATGTGAATTTAGTCCTATTTCAAATCATAAAATATGTATTGAAAGTATCTTAAATCACACTTATTACTTTATCATTCTCCTACTGTATAGTAGTATGACTTGAATGGATGGATAAAAAGAAGGGAAACAGAATGAGACAATCACTTCATTTATATTAAGTTAAATATATATGAATATATATGAATATGAATATGTTTTGAATCTCACCCATAACGTTCACACCATACTAGTAGCATGACTCTAGAGACCAGACTGAAATACCTTCTGGCTGTGTTGCCATGAATTCAGGTACAGCCAATCAATGTTTCTTGAAGATCTACCCGTGTGAATATTGCAGGCAACCATTTCTTTAGTTCTCAGGTTGGTATTGGTGGGGTTCAAGAAAATCTTCTGAAAAGACAGTTTGATTGACTTACATGAACCTTGCACCATACATCTGCAACCCCTCAAGACTACTTCATCTTCAGTGAACCTCTAACTTTTTAAAAATAACACTTTTATTAAATACTTTGTTTAATGACCAGATAGCTAAAAAAAATTCCCATCAGCATCAGCTGTATGCTACGAGCACTCCTACCACATCTAAGCAAATTATGCTTATCATAAATAATGGAGAACATGGTATAATATGGTATAGTGGTATAATATTAACATGGGCCATGCAAGCTTAGAGCACAGCCAGCATCACAGTGCTTCTGCATAGTTGTAAAAATTAAAGTGTAGGACTGGATGAATGGATAGCTAGATCAACAGACAAGCTGAGAGAGCTGCAGACTTGAACAAAAATCAATGTAACCTTAGATGTAGGCAAGTGACATAAGAAGGTCCAATAATGGAAACAATCATCAGTGATCACAACAGCAAACCTTTCATGAAATCAAAGTGTCAAAAAGTAATGATGAAGTGCAGTGATTTGGAATAGGAGAAGAGTGTGGTTCCAACAGTTTTAAAAGGTTAAAAAACCTTAGTTTTTGGACTGAAAGAGCACATTTTGTTATTCTCATTGTCTGCTCTAGTCATCGCACAGGGCAACAATTAGCTCCCAAATTACTGTCGCAGTCATGATTGTTTAACTCTCCACACTCTTGTAACCAGTGAATGATCCCAGGGCTGGGCAATAGTGCTGAGCTCTCTGGGTCATTTCTTGGGGATGTCGTAGTGTCCCACTGGCGAGCCCTGAACATAGGTGAGGATAGCACTCTGCAGGTAGCTGGCTCTGTTGGCTGCATCCTCCCTCATCCTCAAGATTTCTGCCTCTTTATGGCGCAGCTTTTCGTGCATGGAAAGCATCTCATGTTCCTTGTCAAGTAGCACCTCTCTGTGGTTACTGGTCAGTACTGCAGGTAGGCAAAAGACATACCCTGTGAACACCAGAGGCCCAGCCCAGCTCAGCATCCGCCACCCAAGAGCAAAATCATTGAATGCACACAGATGGAAATTTGCTTTTTTTTTTCCACAATCAGTCCATGCAGGAAAATCTACTTATAATTTGCATGACTGAACTTACACAACAAATGTTGTTGAATTCACTCCAGTGATTTATATTTCAATAAAACAAATAATTTCTTAATGTGAGGAATTACCTAGATAGGATTAAAGGGACCCACACACAAATGACATAATATTATAAATATATAATATTACTGTAAACAACAACAGATACACAAATCGATATCCCTTGGTGTTCAGATCTCATGAACTACAACATTTCTGTAGAAAAACTAAATTTAGCAAATGACACCAACAGAGGCAAATAAGGCAAATAATTACGTTTTGTTACTATTTGGGGTTTGCTTCTTCTTTTACTTTTTTTTTTTGTAAAAAAAAAAAAAAAAGCTAAGAATACCCTTACCTTTAAGCTCTCTTTCCAGAGCGTTGATCTTCTCTTTGAGTCCTGTCTGTGCTGTCCTTTCTGCCTGTAAATGTCCAATCTGCTCTAGAAACTCCACCCTGACCTTGCTTACTTCTGCCACTTTCTCCTGGTCCTTACCCAACAGCTCCTGCAACAATACACCACCTCTTAAACCTCTGTGGCCACAAGGCAGTTGAGCTTAATCTACACTACAGCATGGCCAGCAGATAAGGTACAACTTGGACAGTTGGTAATTTGTGTTTTACAAATCATACATTTGTAATTTGCTTGAAATTATTTTGAAATCCACGACTTGACTTTATATCAGTTAAAATTCTACTGCTTTAATTACCAATGCAAACAGCATAGATTGTGATAGAAATTATCAGTTTCTTTGATACCTTACAGTACAAGTCTAATGAAATATGAAAAGAGATCAATCCGTCCATCCCTTTCTTTATTAATACCACTTAATGACCAGTGACCAAAAATTGGAAAATCAGCAGCATAGGCTCTGTACATTAAAGTATTTCCTCTGTGTTTTGTTTCTCAAAATTTGTAACAGCCGCTTACCATTCGAGCTTTGTCATGTCTGGTGGAATCATGTTCACAGACTGTCATTACTGTCATTTTTTGAGAAGAAGACAAGAGAAATCAAAGCAGGAGAATGGTATCTTACAAAAAGTACCTCAGTGCTGAGACCACTATAGACTCAGTGGCTGTGACAACTGACTGTTCTCATCTGTGAAGAATTAGTCTAGTTTCCGTCTACAGCTCTCATTTGAAATCTAACCTGATGAGGCAAATCTGCAGTTACAAGAATTTTTTGTTTATTTTTATTGGAAACGCTATCCTCAGAAAGTGAAACTCAAATGAAAATATGCATCATGTCATATGTGTTCAAATTTGACCTCTGGTTGAGTTCAAGCCCAGGAGGTAATAACTGTGAGGTGACAGTTCTACCACTGAACTGGGACTTCAGTGGAATAGTCACATTTTAGAATAGATCAGATATTTCCTGAAAGGGCTGACCGTACAGATCAGATATTTTATATTGGTTTGCATGTAACTAGTACAACAACACGACGACACCAACTCAGGAGTCACATCTGAGTATAACATATAATGTTACAGGCACACATTGTGTGATATCAGGTGAGGCCTGACCTGCTGGAGCTCCTCTATCCTGCGGCGCAGTCCATCCATCTTAGTGCTCTGCTGGCTGGTCTTGGATTGCAGCTCATAGATAGTCTGCCTCTGCTGGGAGCATTGGAGCTGGACCTCCTGCAGTGAGGAGCGTGCAGAGCGAACCTTTTCCTCCATGGAAGATATGTGCTCCTGCTGCTCAGAGGGAATGAGCAATCAAAGAAAGCTGATGGAGAAACTTAGGGAGAAAAGTGCTGTATGTTCAAGGAAAGCTATCACAATGAAAATCAGAATTAAGAGTACTCATAGTAAGGCAATTTAAGAATGAAGAAAACAGACACAACTTCTAAATGGGTACATTGGTTGTAGCTGGGTGAACAAAACAAAGAAGACACTGGACACTGAACTTACATAGAGTAGTCTCAGTATCAGCAACAATAAATATTGTCTGTTGGATATCACATTAAAAAAACATCAAGACTATTGACTGATGTTTTATTTCACCCACCACCTCCAGATGTGCTTGAGCTCTCACTCTTCCCAGTTCTTCCTCTGCCTGGGACCTCTCTGTCACACATGCTGCTTTTGCTTTACTCAGCTCCTACAGCAGTTACACAGTACACTTTCATGACATTGGATTCAGCACAGATGGAAATGCATTTATCTAACTGTGTCAACAAACCGAAAAAAAACAAAACAAAACAGCTTTTTCCAGTTTAACCTTGGAGGTGGGAAATCCCTAGCTTGCAATCTAAGGGCAATTTGAAGATTTGAATAACTGAACTCCTTGGAAAAATAACCTTGGGGAAAGCAATAATTTCCGAAATTTCACCCAGTCTTTGGAATTGAACCTGTAGTACACTTTTGTAAAGATGGAAGTCACTTTGGCAGCTTAGAAGCCACTGCTCTGTTATGATAAGGGAATTGCTTTATACTTCAGTAAATAATTTCACCTGTTCATAAAAGCACAGCAACACAGCGCAGGTAAATGGTACAGTATTAAGACATATCTTGCTGTAATTAGATATCACTAAGTAGCGTGTAATATGCTTTTACTCACTGTGACAGAGTGCAACAATCACAGGGATTTGCTAGGAATGCAGCATTTGCAGTCTTTTGCCTACTTCTCTAATATTGTCTTGTGAACAATCCCAACACATTCAGACATGAAGAAAAAATATACAAGTAGCCAAAGCTGGCCTATCAAAACTTTTGATGTCTCCACATTGTTACCTCTGGGGACACTCTAACCTTATCATGGAAATACAAATTTGAGGGTGCATACATCAGTTATAGAAGCTACAGTGACGTCAGCCTCACTACTTCACTGCATGCAACAAGGACAGAGTGCAAATGAGGTCAGATGACCTCAGAACAAATGTACATTGATATTTCAGTGTTTATATATATTTTATTTTATTTTAGTACTTATGTTTAAACTTTGCTGATGGATTTTATACTTTCCTACTTCTTTAATACTTGAATGGGAGCGTATGCAATGGAAGGCAATTTCCCCTCGGGGGTCAATGAAGTATTTCTGATTCTGAGTCACTCCTCTTCCTCCTTCACTCCACCTTCCTCTATGAATATGGTTTCTTTCAGATTAAAAAAAGAGAAGATTACTAACTAGAAGCTTTAAAATAGAAACTCACAACCCCCCCCCACCCCCCACCCCGAGTCCGGTTCTGTCTGAAGTTTCTGCCTGAGGTTTCTGCCTCTTAAAGGAAGTTTTTCTTGCCACTTTTGCCAAGTGCTCTCTCATCGGGGGATCTGTTGGGTCTCTTAAAATCATTTTATAAAGAGTTTGGCCTCGACCTGCTCTATATGTAAAGTGCCTTGATGTAACTTTGTTATGATTTGGCGCTATATAAATAAATCTGATTTCATTTCATTTCATTTCATTTGAAACCAATGGGTGATGTCACGGTGGGTTACCGCTTGGAGGATGAATGGCAGAAAAATAAACTCATGTCAATGTGACCACAGAGTGTTGTGTAGAGTTAGTCAAGTTTTTCTGGACAGCAGTCAATCACAGTAAAGACAAAAAGAATACAATAGTGAATAAAATCAGCAACTACTGCAATAAATGCAATACATTTTATGTTACACAAACCATCAGAGTGAGCTACAGGACAAGGCGAGATAATCCTTTTCTACATCTGGTGCTGGATGAATAATATTTAGTTTCCAAAGCTACTGGCTGACAGAAGAAAGGAGCTCATATACCTGTTAATCTCACAACTAAGGAGGGAAACCCTCCCCTGTGATAGCTAATCAGCTAATCAACATCATATCAGACGCTGTTAGGAGTCCAGTGTGACTACCATGCCATTTTTGCTGATTAACAGGAATTACAGATTATTTGCAATTTCCATCTATCACTTTGGAGCATGGATTCAAAAGTAGGGAAAGGATGGAGCCCTGAGGAGATCCCGCAGGAGAGTGTACTAGAACATGTGGTTCTCAACCAAAATGATTTAACCAACAGACAATATTAAAATCTACGTTAAATTTGGACAGATATTGTGCTGAGCTTAGTGTGATGTATATAAACCAACACTGCAGATGTTACAATGACAATATAACAATGTCAGCAGTACAAAACTGGATGTCAGGACGTCCCACACTGCGTTCTATTAAAGATGGATATTTTGAGCTCAAACCTCTTCCAGTTGTATCCGCTGTCCCTCCAGTTTGAAGATTCGTTCTTGAAGAACTCGCTCACTCTCTTCAAGGTGGTGCTTCACATGCTCCACCTGTACGGAATGAGATTTTTTAGCATCTTATATTTATCTTTTGTCATGAGAATGCTGAGTTTAATTGAATAAACTGTGGAATTTAAAGTTCCATTAATGGGAAGAAGTCAAAGAAGAGTACATTAAAAAACTGCTCAGCAAATAGTTACTTTCCCTGGTAATTTGTTACTTTTATATTGTTATAACTGAATTACTAACTTAATTACTTTGCGAAAAAAGTAACAATAACTAATTACTTTACCTCTGGGCAATGTTTTTCACACAATAAATACAATATAAGAAGTTAAAACCCCAACCTTTAACAGGTAGGTGCTAGTCATTGTGTAATTTCATATGTTCTCACTTTTTTTTAGCTTACTCTGACTGGAGATTGTCAGCATTAAGTGGACTTCTAAACTGATTTGTAGGTTGTTTGACAAAACTATGGAAGAATCTTTTACATTAAGAGCACCTCTTTCTGTCGAAGACCATCCATGTCATCCAGGGCTTGCTTAGACCTTTGTTTCTCTGTTTCCAGACGCTCTGTTAAGGGGTGACACATAGGGAATATGGATTGCATTGCTTATGAAGACGACTGTGTATGTGTGTCTGCATGGTTACCTTCTGTCTGTACTAGTCGCAATTTGAATTCAGCTGTGCTGTTGGTTAATTCATGCTTCAGGTCAAAGATTTGCTGCTGCTGAGACTTGCACCGGCGCTCCATCTCCTCCAGCTAGCACACACAAAACACAAAAACAGTTCAGCCTACATTTACCACAACTTACTATGAATATCTGCATTGTTATGGTTCGTGTTGGTGTTGTTACTTTTGTTGCATTTGGTTTTTATGTTTGTTAGTTTTGTTGTTGTTGTTTGGTTATCTTATTGATTGTTTCAGTTGTTATGTTGTGTTGTGAGGTCCAAAGAAAGGGGGGGTGCAGATATTCCAATCCCCCAAACCCCTAAAATTTCAAAGAGACTATTGCCTCCAACAGAAATTTCTCAGATCTCCGTTAAGTGCCATCCTGGACCCTTATCAAACCTGGCATCTAAAGACCCTGCTTTCTCAAAATAATAGATTGCAATTAGTGCCACTAATCAGCATAAACCTGCCTTACCCCGCAGAGAGGTACCCCTTCTCTGACCCTCCACTCAGGTTGACCTGATAACACAATCAGGCAACTGACGTAAATTGCCGCTCTGGAATGCATCCAAACCCACAAGGACATAAGGGTTGATAAAATAAGAAATAGGATAGTCCGATCAAATAAGAGACTGCAAACATGCCGAACTGATTCCCCCACGAGGAGAGGACTTCACAGCTGTTCGAACCATTTTTCTACGAGATAGTTTGGCTGAGATAGAATGAATTCTGTACTACAGCTCAACTCCATGAACTTCATGCAGCAACATGTTCCTGCCTCTCCCCCCCCAATGACTATCTCACTCTCTCTCTCTCTCCCACTCTCAACCCAATCCGTCGAGGCAGATGGCCGCCCCCCCGAGACTGGTTCTGCTCGAGGTTTCTGCCTCTTAAAGGAAGTTTTTCTTTGCCGCTGTCGCCAAGTGCTTGCTCATCGGGGGATCTGTTGGGTCTCTTGAAATATTTTCATAATGCATTTGGTCTAGACCTGCTCTATATGTAAAGTGCCTTGATGTAACTTTATTATGATTTGGCGCTATACAAATAAATCTGATTTGATTTGATTTGATACACAGTCCATAGTCATACATTTCTGATTTTCCACAGCCAGTCAAGATATGCATGAAAATTTTCTTTTTAGGTCATTTGTTTGTGTGCTCTGTGATGTTGTGATTACCTAATAACCATTTAATTGTGTTTTACAGTGAATCAGATAAAACCATGTCCACCGAAGTAACCACAACAAGCAGAGTGTACTTATCAAAACAATACATTTATCTTTGTTTTATATATAACTTCAAACAGGTGAATGAAAGGCATAGATAAAATCCAAACACCACCCTTGCTATGCCCTGAAGTTAAACGGAGAAATTTGACTGGACCAAATTCGCACCAACAACCAGACCACACCCGTGAGTCGGCCCCCAAATAAAAGAAGTCAAAATCTAATTTTATGTGATCTTCAATTTGGTGGAGTTGCGCTTCCCCAGGAGATCTGATGAAGAAATAACAACCACGACAGAAAAAGAAACTAAGAAGTCAGAATTTAGCCGCTAAGCTACAAGGGCTAAGTTCCAACTTAAAGCCCTGGCTGCTGGAGACTGGAACAAGTTTGGCTGCATAGCACTCAGCCTCCAGCGTCTCAAGTTGCCGTGGTAATTTCCAAAAGCTCTCGAATCACCAGCCACTTAATTATCATTGTTATATCATGCCATTGCATTTAAATATCCACGCTCACCTGTCTCACCTAGTTTATGCTTTGATTTGTACCTGTATTTAATGAGCGCATTACACTCCTTTCTTCAGAAATTGTTCTTAAATCAATCCACAGTAAAGAACATCCCTTTGAGGTTGAGACTTGATAATAGGCAATGCTATACACAATCCTAGGCACAACAGTTGCTATTGTCTGTTTTCTTTTGCTGTTAGTGTTGTTGTGGTTTGTGTTTTTTGTGTTATTGTTACTATTGTTGTCTCTCTTCTGTCTCCCCAACTTCTCTCTTCTAATCAAACATAGTCAAATAATAAAAACAGAAAACAGGCATTCCCACTGTCACATACTGTTCTCTTACTTTGAGCTGGAGTTGGACAGTGGTTTGATGCTGGTCTTGGATCTCTCTGAGAAGTTTGCCCTCTCTGCATGCATATTCCTGCATAAGACAGCACAAATTTCATTCAGGCATATCTCAAGTGTCAATCATGCTATGATGTTGTTTTGCTTTGTTTCAACTTCTTTGTTTGTATTCCTGACTCATGCCACTATAGCATTCACCTTGATTTTGCCATTGTATGCTTGTATATACAACGATATTGATTTCCATTCCTTCACCCTCATGAAGCAATTTCAGTCTACTCAGGCTCTCTGCTTAAATAAGGGATCCTGAATAACTGGTCTTGCAATGATGAACTCAAACTATGAGCAAGAAGGCATACTATGGATACTTATGGGAAATTACTAAAAGATTAGGGTAGGGGTTCTTCGATCAAGTGACAGTGACTCTTGATCCGTCTATTCTTCCTTTGTGTGTTATAAGATTTACTTTTTCTGTCCTAAAAGGAAAAGCCTATACTGATGAATAATCCCCTAAATCCGGGCTTTCTGAAATTGTATGTTTGAACTGTTGATGTGCTGTGGAGCATTGCGCAATGTGCTGCATGAAGAAAAAAATGCTTAATGTTTTGATAATTTGTTACTTAAACTACAGACCAAAGTCAGACATTGACTGATTAAACCGCAAACATGTAGTGCAACACAAAGTACATGAACACTTTTTTTTATGTGGATTAATTGTTGTCGTTGGATTTAAGGCCATGAATCTGAGTTGTAGTAAATGACCTTATTCAGATGTTCATATACATAAATGTGTTGTTTTATGTTTATATATATTTCCATTTTGAGAGTGTTCTTTAAAGGCCAGGTAATTATTTCTTTATTTACGTTAGATTAAAATGGGACTTTTATTTTGAATGGCCACTCGCTTGTAAGCACAACGTCCGGGTGTTGTAAGCTATCATACCGGTTTCGTAGAAGTGTGTCTGAAGTAAACTTGTTAAAAGTGTTGGAATATATTGTTGATATTATGATATATAGGCTCCTGGCTGATATGGGCACAATGTTTGTTATTGTTTCGTGTCATGTTACGTTTGGTGCCGAGTTGAAATGCGCTCTTACAGTGTTTTTTGGTGTTCGTGCAGTCCCCCTAGTGGTTGGGACGCCGGCGTCCCAAACTAATAAACGTATGAAAGGCGCGCTTCATGCAGAGACAGTAGTCAGGGTTTCGTGAAAATTTCACGGCAGTCGTTTTTAACACTTTCAGCTGCATGCACCAGAATTTCTGGGTGCTCCGGTTTTATCATAGTTACTGAAAATGTGTCGGACCGTTGGAGACCACGGCAAGACAACAAGCGGCATCACGTCAACAACAAAGGGACTGTAAACATATGTGTACTATATTTACCCCGTTTCTTTCACCTCCAAAAAATCGTTTACTGTCACAGAAACAACGCCAAAGTGCAGAAATAGAGTTTATTTCCCGATAAAGTTTTCAACAAGCCTGCTCACCAAAAACAAAAAAAGTCGCACGTAGTTTTCTGTCTCCATGAAATACGAACATTCTTCGATCAAACCCCAACTAAAACACCGAATAAAACCACAAGCGTGGCCTTATTTTAAAGCCGAAGATGTGCCCAACAATAATCCGCGGTTCAATTTTATCCATCGTGACCCGTTAATCGGACATTTTGTCTTTTTTCCCTTCTGGGCGAACGCAAATTCAAGTCAAACTGCGCATCTACTACGCGCAGGCAGCGTCTCGTGTCAATCTAAGTCACGATGAAAACAATATTTTCCTCGAATAGCAGAGGCCCTGAGGTTTCCGCAGACGTATAACAATCCCTGATTGGGCAGTTTGTCCCCCCAAATAAGGGCTGCGTAACGGGACCAGAGCCGCACGGGACAAACAGGCAGTGACGCACTCACGCCGTGACGCACCTGGTGACGCACCGGATGTCCCTTTAACTCGGTGTTTACTCGGATTTTACCGTCGTTTTTGTCACTGTTGTGGAGAAGTTTGACTCTTTTTTACACCAACATGGAGAATAAGGCGTTTACACCGACGGAGCTGCTGCAAATGTTGTACAGTAAGGACGAAAACGACCATTTATAACTGTAGTTATAAATGTTCAAAACTAGGGCCGCACAATTCGTCGAATTTTAATCACGATCACGATTTTGGCTTCCCACGACCAAATTCGGGTGACCGAGCGATATTTACAATGCTTCATTCTGTTCATAGAACGCTCCTTATCATAGGCTTTTCCCCATAGCCAATCTAGCGCTCCTCGGAGTGATAGAGAAAACGCTCCCTTTTTAAACCTCTGGCGCTCCATAAATAGACCCCGATTATGCGATCAATCCGTCTTCAAGTATTTTCCGTGGAGGGTCGGTTCCTGTACTACAGGTTTTCATAGGTGGTGCCTAGAACAATCGAATTTACACTGAAAGAGGAGTACCTTCTGTGTGGTACCCTCATTTACATAATATTTACACAAATGGGTAAATTGTATTGTAAAATATTAGGCAAGTGCATTTTGAATATAATCTATAGAACAAGTTTTTATAATCTATTACGTGTTGTTTTTTAGATGTAAAAGATGAAGATGAGAAAGTCTGCCTTTCACTACTGAAGAAGAATTTACAAACTTACATACATTTCCTTTGAAAAGGGACTTGCCATTACACGTCTGGGGCAAAGCCAACCAAATGATATTTCCTCCTGTCTTCGCTCCCCTGCTGATCAGTGTCATTCCTTTGTCCTTTTGTTCCTTTGTCTGTGGCCTTGTCTGAGAACCATCCCTGCCCCCTACTGAGTTCACCCTCCTGTGTTATCGGTAATACACATCCCACTATACGATCCATGCATGAACTGTCTGTGACCACACCCGGGGACAGGGTATATCTGTTCGCTGGCCCTACATTGGGGGTCAGTCTCTGTCGGTCGGCCAGTGTCGGTCAATCTCTGTTATCGGACCCACTCTGTGTCGGTAGGCTCACCATGACCTGGAACTTCAATAAACTCACACCACCTCAGCCAACCTGGAACTAGACTCAGATTGTTTTTTTCTTCAACACTATGTTTCTTTACATTATGCATTGCTATTTTTTTAAAACAAAAGCCAGCAAAAACAAGCAGGTTTCCATCATGGAGCAATTCAAGGCGCAATACACGATTCTGTCAATATATCACAACAGTTATAAAAATATTTTTTTAAGAAGTGCTATTGAGACACATCTGAAGTTATATGACTGCGACGTCGATATATATTATGGATCATTGATGATATGGTGCCTTTATGACTCTGAACAGGCCGATTTCTATGTGTTTTCTGTGTTTTCCGCGTGCGGCTCGCGGAAAATACAGGCAAGAGCCGTAATCTATAAACACACTAATGTTTAACGCAGCAGAGGGCGAGGCCGAGGGGCTTGTCCCAAGAATCGGATCGTCATCCATTGTGTGGAATCATTTTGGGCTCAAGGCAAGTGACACAAAACAAGAACAGGTCATATGCAGTTTTCTTTGTTTTTTATTAATTCTTTAAGGAGAAGCACTGAATTTTGGTGAATAAGAAGGTCTATTTTATTTTTTATGCACATATTTGTACATTAGCAGGAATGTAGCACCATAGGTATGAAAGCAGTTATAACAAGCCTACTGTACAGTATGTGACAATAACATTTGTTTTAGTTAAAATTTAACAAATATTTGTGATAATTAATCGTGATTTCAATATTGATGGAAATAATCGTGATTATCATTTTGGCCATATTCGTGCAGCCCTACTCTAAACGTTATTAATCAAATAGATTAAGGCCTTTTCTTACCTCTTCATCTTTTTTCCTCTCTTTGTTATGTTGCTCCTTGTGTTCTTCTGTCTCAGCCCTTACCCGAGTCAGCAGTTCTCCCATGTTATCATTCTTCTGCTCAGAGAGGGCAAGGGCAGCCTCCGTCATCTGTAGTCTTTACATAAAATAATCATGTGATGAATAAGAGTTTAATAACAGAGTAGTTTCGAATTTAAGATGCTAGGCTGACTCTAACCCTACACCAGAGAACTTCATGTTTCACTGGATATTATTTCCTGGCATATTACAGATGAAATCAATTAAGCAAATAATTGACAGTTTATTAAACATTGGAAATTAATTGCTAGTTTCAGATATAGTTCATCTATGTGGTCCTTATGATACGTTCATTTTGTCTTCACATCTCCACCTTACTAGCATGACAGAACAGCTCAACGGTTTTTTAACTTCAAATTCAAATATCTATAATCTTAAAAGTCAACAGTTCAAGTTTACGGAAAATACTATATCCTGTCTGTTCATTGCTAAATTCGAGCATATCCAACATATGGTGGACGTTAAGCACAAAGGACGTGAACTTAAAGGCACCTCTTTCATGATTGAACGATCAAATACCAAAAGACAAAAACAACAGTTGGAAAGTGCTGTACACAATCCTGACAGAGCACTGGCAGAAAGAAAAGAGGACTGCACTGACAAGTAACAAGCTGTACATTGATGGTCTGCACTTCCGGGGCACCAGCAGAACCCCGAAGTACCCCAAAAACATCAACATGGCTTCAATATGTGAAGATATTATTATTATATATATCTTTATCAACCAACCTAAAATAAAAATGAAAAAAAAAAAAAAAAAAAAAAAAAAAAACCTCACAAAGAGTTAATATAAAATCTCACTTAATCAATCTCCCTTACAGTCTCCCCCTGCTTTTCTTTCTTTTTTCTCCATCTATCAATGTCTCCCTCCACACTCCTTTTCACTCACTCCCTCTCTCCCCTTTATTAACGTCATGCAGTTGCTCTGTGTTATACTACTCAACTTTGCTGCTTCTTTTGCAGGCAGACCTCTCTCAAATATCTACACATTTACAACACAAAACTCCAAAATTAAATTCAAAAAATTATTGACATACACACACTGATGGCAGTAGAAGGCTAAGAGCTAATATTTTCCTCAGTCGCTAAACCCATTTTTAGAGATCTGTTAATTTTGACCAAATCTTTTCATGCTGTTACAATAGTTGACAAAGAGGATTTTCAACAGGAGATTCTAAAACACTAAACACTCTGCTAACAGCCCTATACATCATTATGCAGGTATACATTTTTATAAATCATATGCAACTGCGAATCTAAATGCCCCCATTATCAATGATCCAGCCTTCTTCCAAAAGGTTTTTCACAACAAATATTCCTACAGGAATCTATGCAGTGGCAAACCATGGACCCAGACTCTGGGCCTTCAGTAGGACCACATGTAGCAATAAAATATTAAACATAGCAATACAAATAATTGCCTGTCCTGTCACATGGATGTTCAGCATATTAAACGCTTATTTGCCCAAACTAATTACATCTAATCTAATTACAAAAACTGAAACAAGCAAATCACACATTCACTTACCTCACATATTTGTTTAGCTGGACTGAAAGTAAAATGTCCAGAATAATCATTAGCTTCTGTTCAACAACTAAAGATTGATCCATTGCTGATCCAATGTTTTTTTGTGTTTGTTTCAGCTTAGACACAATTGAATGTCAATGTAGATTTAATATTTCGGCCAAATGTATAACACAAACACCTCCTGAGGTGAAATGGGAAAAGGAAAAAGCTCTTTGCAAGTTATGCTCTGCCATTTTTCACTGGCCTTGATGGCTATAAAACTGTCTTCAAATTGTAGGTTTAGGCCTACAGTATACTTCTTACAAATTCAGTTTTGTGCTGCTGCTGCTGCCGGCCATTAGCCACTGATAGCGACTGTAGCTGCTAGCTTGAAAATGCTGATGGTAGCCATCCTGGCAAGTCAGGTGATGGTTGACCTTTTTGGATAATATCTGGTTTTGCCTGAAAAGGCAATCTTGAAAAGGGAGTATCCAAAATATAATCAAATGGCCGTCTTCTTCTTCACTCGCTCCTGCCATTTCCCTGCTCTCTGAATGGTCTTTCTTCCCTCCACTCGCTCACTGTTTTGGCGGGTTTCTTGACTTATATATGTTCTCCAAGGTATTCGCAAATACCCGGAAGATGTTGTGATGTGGTCTCACCCACAACTCAGTGAAAAATGATTCGCTAAGATACCACCCAAACTCAAATTCATGCCCACGTTGACTTGAATTAAAGCCACTGAAGGTCCAGCGGGAGGATCCATTGATTTAATAGCATACACAAATACCATTGGAAGTTCTATTATATTAACCCATTGTTAACCATGGAATATTAGTCCAATTTCGTAACAATGATAAAAAAAATGTTACTAGTACTGACTGAATAAAAATCAATAAATATATATATACATTTTATTATTATTATTATTATTTTCCCCCCTTTAGGCCTTCACTGAATACCTTGAAGGCCACAGAGGGTTCCCCTATGAATATATGACTTTGGACTTGGTGATGTCTGGAGACTCAAAAGTCCAACAAAGAGGGAATATACCTTCTTCTCTGCAGTGCATCACACTTTTTCAAGAATTTTCTTTTTCTTCTTACCCAATTCTACTGCACAAAAATGTAACACCAGCATACACCCAATCATCATCAGTGATCATGTATCGGTGTTCCTCCACCTTCAAATATCATCCACCCTGAAGCTGTGCCCCACTTGGAACTTCAACACCTCATTACTAAAGGATCCAGAATTTGACATTTTAATAAGGAAGGAATGGGAAAACTTTTTGGAAACTCTCCAAATGTATCCCCATCTCTGATTTGGGAAGCTGTGAAGACTATAATTCATGCAAAATTATATCTTATTCCTCCTACAACAGGAACAACAAGCTGAAAACCAACATTCAGGATAAGATTAAAGAACTAACAGAACAATATGCAACAAATCTGAATGAACACTTATGGCAGCAATGTAATAATAATAATAATAATAATAAAAATAAAAGAAAGAGAAGCAAACACAACTCAGATACCAAATTTTTGAACGCAATAACAAATCAGGCAAATTTCATACAAATCAACTTCAACGCAGAAAGCTTTCTTAGAGCTGCAACCCAGGACTCAAATTGCAAATATATACTGTTCCCCCAAGACAGCAATCATATCTTTGATAGCTTTTATCAGAACCTATATTCAACAACAACCTAAAACTAGAAAATATTCAGGCCTTTCTTAACAACCTTGATGTGCCTCAACTAACCAAAGAGCAAAGTCTTTGGTTACTGTGGTAACCAACTATAAACTATAACTACATTAGAAAGTATGCCAGCGGGCAAAGCTCCAGGTCAGGATAGCTTTGCTGTTGAATTTATGAAACATTTCTGGTCAGCGTAGGCGTCTTTAATCTTCAGGACAATGACAGAGATAAAGGGCAACGGTTGTCCAAGAGTTGTAATGAATACAGCTGCAATTAAATGACTTCTAAAACCTGAATAAACTCCAACACCTTTTTTCTCGTTACCGCCCTCTGTCACTGAACAGTACCAATATACAACCACCAGAATTTGTCAGTAACATCACAAAACCCTCCACCAACTCTATGCACTACCAATATCAAAACAGGAAACAGATCCATCTTTGTCCACAGACTCCTAGACGCAGATTCCACACATACATGTTCCTTCCCTACACTTTACTATTATTCTCTCTGCAAGTATTATAATCACTGTTTCCTCCTTTTGGGGCTAGTGGCCCTGGGGCCCTGCGGTAGATGTTTTGGTGGACCCATGGGGTTTCCAAGGCCCCTCACCTGGGTTTCATCTCCTGGTGTTTTGTGGCTATGGCTCCGTTGTGGCACTGTGTCCTGGTTGTTACCTGGGTTCCGGTGCTGGTCAGTGCTTCTTCTCTCCCTTGTGTCTGGCTTATGGCTTCATTTATCAGCAGGTCACATCACAAAGAATGAATGAATCCTGCCCAAAAGGGGCTTGTTTCCCTGTATGTTTGCTGAGGTGTAGTACTGATCTCCCTGCCTCACAAAGCTAATTTTACACAATCAAGATCAACAATCTGATGATGATCTCATACATGCACTGACAAACCAAAAACTGGCTACGAGACAAAAAGTGCATCAATATCATAAAATGTTGACATTCCTAGTCTTGTTAAAATATGAGACAAATGCAGACAAAAAATTAAATAATAGTGCTTAATATAATGTTTCAGACACAACATCATCTAATTTTAATATGCCTGGACTGAAACCACAGAAACACCTGTAATAATAAAAGCAACTGTAATGTCATAACAACAACTCTGAAAAAGTTAAGTTTTCTTAATACTATAAAGTCTTACTGGAAACTGTCACCACTTCTCGAACATGCAAGACTGACAGGTCCATTATAATAAAGTGGAAGTCTTTGTGGTCGAGGGACCAAAGTCAAACCAAAACTTCCTGCTGGGAGGCAAAATCTCAATATTCATCAGTGCAGTGCAAGCATCATGATTTAAGCATGCTTTGCTGCCTTGAGGCTTGGACTCTTTGCGAACAGGAGGAGTGAGAGGACATGTTTAAATTTTAAATATTTTTTCTACCACCGCTGTGAATGTTTAATTGGTGTGATTAATATAAACATGAAAGGTTATCATTGTTTTTTATGTATTAGGTTAAGCACATAATAAGTACAGGTAGGTGCAGTAAAATAAGTACAGGCTTCAGCATTGGGTCATCAAATTAAATAAGAATGAATGAGTGAGTATGTTAGATGGTATGAGTCAGGGGAGATGTTTCTCATTAGGCAAAGGCGACTACAGTCTTTTAGGGTTATGTCTTATGCATGAGTATGAAAGATGATACCCATGAGTTGCTTACTTAGCAGTGATTGAGTTGACAGTTGATTTCCTCTCATTTAGAGCTTCCTGGAGTTGGCGTATCTGAATTAAAGCAGACCTGAAGAAAGAGACAGAGGGCACTGAGATCTTGAAAATGTATTGAAATGTTCTTACAAAGATGTTATTATAATTTTGAAGGGTTAAAGGTTGATGTGGAGTATGTGTCTCTCAGTTACCTATCTATTGTTAAAGCAAATGACAAAGCATATCAGTACAAGTTACTCACCTGTTAGAGTGCCCTATCTCGTCCCTCTGCCTGTCTATGATTTCCATCAGTTTTAGGATCTGTAAAAGGGGAGGAACAGCCAGAGTGACCATGCACTTATAATAGTAAAATAGATCATTTAAAGTAATGTTTTGTCCAAGTAGTAAATATCAATTTCAACACCAAAACAAACATAAAACGTTTAAACAGAAAAGGGCAATACATGTCATTTAAGACTCTAAAGTAGTTGGAGAGACCAACACTTTTTTGTACATGTCAACATTTTGAAAATTGACATCACTGATTGAATTCTCAACTTTGTAATTTGGATGTCCACAAATTGCCTTTTTTTTTTTTTTACTATAAACTATATTTGGATGTAAAGGCAGAGCTGAGTAGGACTGAGGGGTGGATTTGACCTGCTCTGTGCCTTTCCCAGGGTTAGGGTTAGTTTTGCAGTTTTATCAATCACATAGTGCCAGGTTATAATATGTACCCTTCTTTATAGTTTACTTTTCTCTAAATTGCATCACAATATAAAAAATGTATCTCAAGTTGTCCTGGCAGGGACACAAAACTAGAAACTGAGAAAATAACCCAATTCAGAAAACATTTTGTACTTCCATTGGTAAATTAATGTCATGGGTTTGGTTTCACTGTCGGGGTTTGAGTTTTTCTGTGATGGTTCGAGTTCGTTCTGGTTTTAATTTCACTGTTTAAGGTTTGAGTTTCACAGTTCTGTCATGTTTTGAGTTCTATCTAGTGTGCTCAGTATGTGTCACTTCCTGTTTTATTTTGAAGTCTGGGTTCTGTTGTGTCCCCCGTTGCTTTACTTCCTGGTTGTGCTCTCCTGTTGATTATGCTCCCTGCCCTAATATGATTCCCCTGTGTCTTGTTTAGTTCACTGTGTATTTAAGTCCTGTTTTCTGTTTAGTCTGGGTCAGATCCTTGTCTCTTGTTGCTGTTATCCCTTGTTCGCATGGCTGTGTCCTTGCTGAAATCTCTGCTTGTCTACCTGTCGTCCCTTTACCTTTGTTATTTTCTAGTTTTTACACCCAGTCTGTGGCTCCTGCATTTGGGTCCTCATTCCCGCACACCCCTGCTGCCAATGTGAAAATTAAAATGGTTTAAAAGGGTAAGTTCTTCTGTTTTCGTGACGATGTAGTAATATAATAAATTCTATTTATAATGCACTTTATATTTTACAAGAAAATCTCAAAGTGTTACAAAAGCAATAAAAGTGAGTCAAAAACAACTAATAAAACAATGAAAGTCACACATGAAACAAATTACAGATTAAAAGCCTTTTTTTAAACCCTTTTTAAAAAAAAAAAAAAAAACTGTTTATCATCTGTGGAGCCCTCATATGTTCTGGGAGGGTGTTCCACAGTCACGGAGCAGAGGAACAGAAAGCTTGGTCTCCGAGAGTGCGAGACTCGGTCCTTGGAGGAAGAAGTCTGTAGCTGTTGGTGGAGCGGAGTGAGCGTGCTGAGAAGTTCTTTAAGGTACTGGGGAGCGTTGCCATGGATACGATGGAATGTGAGGAGGGAGATTTTGTATTCGACCCAGGCAGAGATTGGAAGCCAGTGTAGTGAGTGAAGGATGGGTGTGATGTGTTCATATTTACATACGCTCAGCAGGATCCTAGCAGCACTGTTTTCAATGTGTTGTAATTTCTGGATGCTCTTGTTGGGGATGCCACAGATAAGTGCGTTACAGTAATCAAGTCTGGAGGAGACAAAGGCGTGGACAAGCTTCTCAGCATCTCTTAGGGTGTGTGGGACGGAGTCTGGCTATGTTCTTGAAATTATACTTTGCAGAGGTGATTGATGTGGGCCTCAAAGGTTAGGTGCGGGTCAAGCCTGACACCGAGGTTGGTGACTGTTGATGATGGTGGGATGTCCTTGCCAGAAAAAGTAATGCAGGTTTACGGTGGAGTTCCGTATCTGATGAGGGGAATCAATGAGGATGGCTTCAGTTTTAGAACTGTCTAGCTGGAGAAAGTTATGCTCCATCCACTCGATCTCCTCCAGACATGCGGTGAGTATGGAGTGAGGCGCTGCTGCTGATGGTGATGAGTTAGTATCTGTCCTCACGTATAACTGCGTGTCATCCATGTAGCAGTGAAAAGCTATCCTGAAGTGGCTAAAAAAAACAGTTCAGTACTGTGCCATTTAGTCCAACAGAGTCCTGCAGATGTTGGAGGAGTATGTGATGGTCAACTGTGTCAAAGGCTGCAAATAAGTCAAGGAGGATGAGGAGAGATGGTGAACCGGAGTCAGCTGTCATCAACAGGTCGTTTGTGACTCTCACCAAGGCTGTTTCCCTGCTGGGGGTGGAACAGAAACCAGATTGAAACTTTTCAAAGATCTTGTTGTGATGAAGGTGATCCTGAAGGTGGCTGGTAACGGCTTTCTCAAGATCTTTGGAAAGAAATGGATATGAGCCTGTAATTAGCAAGAATCTGAGTCAAAGTTGGGTTTCTTGAAGTGGTCTGAGGCTGTTTTTAGTGCTGATGGAATACAGCCAGTCTGAAGAGATTGGTTTGATCATGGTACTCGGGGACTAAGAGCGGAGCTGTGTGCTTTCACTGGGGCGGTAGGAAAAGGGTCAAGGGCACAAGTGGGGGGGTTTCATCCCCTTGATGATATCTTGCACCTCAGGCTTAATGATGTCAGGGGGCTGAGACAAATGAGGAGGAAGGAGCAGAGCGGGAGGAGCGACTTGAGGGTTAGGTAACAAGCTTCATGCCACCAATACGTTTAGTGTCACATCAGACCAATGAAATGACCAAACAGGTCACAGTGGACCAATGAAATTGTTCAAATTAAATTAAAAGCACCCACACTAAATTCTTCAGATCAGTCATTTTGCGCTTCATGCACACACCCTTATCATGGAAAACACACGAAGCAATGCCGCTTTCAAGTTAAAGGCGATCTATCTGGCAAATAGGCAAAATCTTTGTGTAACATAATTCCTGCCATATGCCATTTCCTTCCATATTTCCAACACCTGCAGCTTATAAACAAATGTGGCATATGTACAAAACAATTTTTCTCTCTAAATTTAGCGGGTGCGTCTTATATTCAGGTGTGCTCTATAGTCCGGAAATTACTGTACTTCTTTTCACTACCAGTGAAGTCGCTAACTGACGACCATTAGATAGAATACAGGTTTAAGTCACTTCAGTATTGGCTTTACTTTTCAGCCCCAAAACCCTTGGGTGTCAGCCCATGAGAGTTAATATTTTTATGGTTAACTTTGAGAAGTCATTGTGAGGTAGTGTTTCTCAATGTTTTTCTTAGTCTGGATCAAATAAATCAAATGACAGAAGGCTTCACGTTATAGGGTTGTATCATCATTTGGCTGTTACCTGACTGCCCTTTAAGTCCTTCAGTGTCTGAATTTCCATTCTGAGGACCTGAGTCTTATTGCGGCTTTCTCTCAGGGTGGACTGTCTCTCCAAATTGTGCCCTGTGGTCTGCTCTGAAAGAGTTCACAAAGAGCAAAATGGTGAAGGGGAAACAAACGTGACAGCATGCACTATTGCTCCCTCTGAATTAAATACTTACCAAGCGCTTTTAGTATATCACTTGGAATGTTGTTTCCTGCCATCTCCAGCTGCACTATGCTCTTGTTCTTTTGCAGAGCCTCTAGCAGGGACCGGCCCCCTAGCAGACCTATGTTGTTCCATCTCAGGTCTGCGAACAGATGCTAGCAATCATTAGGAAATACTAGAGTGCACCATCATCCATTTATATTGGGGATAGCAGAGAAAATATCAGAATATCAAACAGGTGAAGACTTTTGACCTCTTGTGCACTAAATACTGATTTCACCAGATTTCATAAGGGCTTTTGGATAGATTAATTTATGACAATCCTTCTGAGGGCTTTGTTAAATCAGACCCATTATTGTTACAGGATGTTCAGCTAAGCATATTCAACTGAAAGACTAAACCAAACTCCACAACAAAGCTTGTTAAACCATTAAAAAAAAAACGCAGACCAATTACATCATGCCACGTAAAGAACAATTTCAAATACAGAACAATATTAATGTTTTTTTTGGTCATAAAAATGTGATGATCATTTTGACTATAAATCACCTAGCACTTCCAGGACTGTGTTGCATTTGAGTGCCAAAGCAAGCTCAGATGCTCCATGATGGTTGATCTGATTGTTGCGCAGGTCCAGCTGTGTGAGAATGCTGTTGGAGGCCAAGCCATCACAAAAGAGTGAGAAGGTGTCATCCCACAAACCCAATGCATTCCATTCCAAAACCATCCTGGACAGAGAAGCTTGTATTAACTTTTTGAGATGGGACAATACTCATTGTTGCAACATTGGAGAGATAATTGATGTTTCAAAAATTAGGGCTGTATCACCATAAAGAATCTGTTCTTGGTCAATCAATGAATGATTTACTATTTAAATTAAAACAGTTACATAAACAGTTAAATGTGACTTAAAAAAAGCTATGAATAAACATTCCAAGTGATGAGCTCTATCAATATGGGAATCATATTTCAAGCCAAATTAACTACTGTTTTTCTGATAACTTTACAAAGGGAAGACAATGATAACTTATCAAATAGTGGTCAGGCTAAAATGGGAAGAAAAAATTATAATTATCAGCATATGACAAAATTTCAGTCAAAACACTTGGGAATAAATGTTAATTCGTCAAATCACATTTTATCACAATTTAATACAGAAAATCAAGCAATTCCTTGTGTTCATTTACACCTTCTCCTGGCACTTTAAAGTAAATTTACTGTGTTCAGATAACAGAAAATATTCTAACATGAACAGCATCATTCTCACCTGCGCACAGCCTTGTTGTGTGCCAACAATTTTCCCAACGCCTCAGCCCCTGATGACTTCAGGTTATTACCCTGTTAATATCTGTATTAGTCAATTATCAATGCACATGTCATCAGAAACATCCATAAGCATATCTTTACTGTCACATTTAGCAGGCAATACCTTCATATCCAGGATTTTTACAGTGTTGTTGCCAAGCAGTCCAGTCAATAGTATCTTAGCACCTGAAAGTCAAACCAAAGCATAAGAAAAGACTTATTGTTCATCACAATTACCATGGACAATCAAAAGAATAATGTATGTCTCCTGTTATTCTTTACATTTCGCAATAATAAAAATATATATTTAAAAAAAAATAGCTTTACCCGAGAAAAATCAGACTAAATTGCATTAGTTGAGCTTGTTGAGCAGATCTTTGAAGCAAATTCAGAAAGGTTTGTTTTTTTGTTACACATAACTGTAAACCAAAGAATCAGTCCCAGTAAAAGGTGTATTGAGCAGTCTAAATAGAGATGGTTACTCTTAACAAATCACACACCTTCCTCACTGAGCATGCAGTCACTTAGCAACACCTCTGTAAAGATGGTTTCTTTCTGGAAGGCCCTGGCCAGCACCGAGCAGGTTTCCACAGACAAGCTCTGTCCACTTAGGTCCAGTCTGGAGCATTGACCAGCCGTGGTTTCCTGAAGATGCACTACAACACTCTCCTGAGGCTCCACACCTCCTTCCTCACACATGCGTAGATATGTCTTCCAGAAATCCTCCATTTTTGGTCACAAGTCCCTCCTTTTCATCTGAGATAAAACAGTTGTCTTCAAGTTTTCCTTCTTTTCTTTGGGACTTGACCTGTGGAAAACCCATTCATTCATTATCTTCTAACTCTTATCTGTTTCCGGGTCGCAGGGGGTGCTGGAGCCAATCCGAGCTCACAAGGGCGAGGAAATGTCGCTAGTCCACCGCAGGGCCAATGTACAGAAACAGACAAAGACTAACGACCACTCTCGCTCCGACTTACAGGCAATTTGGAGTCCCCAGTTAACATAAATATGCATGTTTAGGATCAGATTAGTAGGACATGTCTTAAACAGTTGCCTACTGTATACTAGTGCTTAATCTCTATCATTTGTCAGTAAACTGTTTTGTTGTTGTTCATTTGTTCTGTTTTAAAGGAACTTGTATCCAATATTACGGAAATCCGACTTCAAAGTCGACATCCGCTGTATCAAGAGAGCTGACATTACAAAACTAAAGCGGCTTAGACTGACTTCAACTAAAAGCTTTGAAAGGAACATTAAGTGGAGAACCTACCTGCAAATCACGATTCACCTTTCGCTAACACCCGCTTCCACATCCACAACACCCGGAATCGAGCTGTATTTATAATCAGTTTAACTTGAGGAACAGATCAGTCAGTTAGTTAATTGACAGAAGAAAGCAGTATGACCCTGAGGCATTAACTTTTTATGTGTTTGCCGAATCGTAATATGCCTTCCAATTATTCAAAAATGACTCCGAATGTCGCGCTATGGTTACGTCATTTCCATAGTTAAAATGTTGGCTTTCTTAGGTAAACTAACGTATAAATAAAGTGATTCTTTTGCGATATTTTCCAGAAAAACCACGATTTACCTAAAAACAATACAGACCCTTGCGACTTCCTCGCGGCTGGTAAAAAACACAGTTGTCATGCGTCGGAAGCAACGCGACAAAGTAACCAGGAAGTGTAATTCCGCGCACAGCATCTAGGTCAGTGTAGTTTTCCAAAATTAAATATTGATATCTGCTATTCGCACCAGAATGAGAATGACTGAAAACCAAATGAGTTGTATATTAACATTTTTTTTCTATCAATCAATCATGCCATTGTTTAACGCCGTCTTATTTCAGGTTGTTGGGATATCCGACGTAGTTAACTTATTGAGCCAGTAGATGGCGATTACGCTGCGTGGCGTGATATAGCATTCGTAGAAGAAGAGTGGTGCCGTGAAGGACCGCGGAAGCATGGCTGGGAACGTCGGTGCCTCTGTGGCGCCAATAACGAATTCTCTGTCTAAACTGCAGTCACTGAATGGGCTGTTCGCGATTTACAAAAAACAAGGACCTACATCAGCAGACGTGTTAAACAAGCTAAAAGAAACTTTACTCAAGGGTAATATAACAACGGCATCACGATTGATGACATGACTGTCGAAGCTGTCAAGTGATTTGTGTGTGTGTGTGTGTGTGTGTGTGTGTGTGTGTGTGTGTGTGTGTGTGTGTGTGTGTGTGTGTGTGTGTGTGTGTGTGTGTGTGTGTGTGTGTGTGTGTGTGTGTAGAAGCTGGTGCAAAGAACCCAAACCCACGAAAGAGAAAGAAGCAGTCTCTGAAAATGGGGCATGGAGGCACCCTGGATAGTGCTGCCAGTGGGGTGCTAGGTAAGAGGAATTAAAATTTAACAGCTTCCAAATGAAGCGCGAAAGTGTCAGTGCAACCCATACATTTAATTGAAAGCCGAGAAGTGAAGACAAGGACCATAAAGCGGACTCTGGAGCTGTTAAGTGTCGTCGGTGTTGGTAAGCCTTAAACCGGCATACTATCCGATGACCGTTAGAGGGCGACTCCATCGGTTGTAAACCGAAAATCAAAATGGCCCCACTTATCACTTCATCTATTGCTTATTTAAATGTTTCCCTAACGAGTGTATGGTCACCACATCTGGATTCAATATGACATGATTTTTTTTACTGTGACCTCACTTAGAGGAAAATAGACCATAATGCAGGATACTAGGGGATGGCTACTATGTGACTGACAGACTGCACCAGGAAGGAAAACTGCCTGACAATCATGGAGAAAGTACAGTACAGGACAGGTCACATTCACCTCTCCCTCCTCTTCAACCCCACTTTCTCCACATAATGCATGTCATACCCTCATTCTGTACATTCAAACTTTCCTCTCCCTTAAAGCCAGAATGACTTTGACAAAAATAACTTAAAAATAACTTAAGTCAAAATAAGGATAGTCTGTTTCTTCTCATTTTCTCATCAGACAAACATTTTGTAAGGAACAATAGCACTTTCTTTCTAAATTGTTTTTTTGGTGATAATTAGTTAATCTTGCTGTTTCCAAAAAAAGGTCAGGCAACCCACATACTAAGTTTTGATCTAGTGTTATTTGTTGAGGTTGTACATGAATCATATGGGTCATTGCATGAGATCCAGATTGATTCTTTCTTGTTTCTTTTGCGATTCTGTTCAGTTTTTGTTTTGTGAATGTTAAACTACAGTGGTTCAAACCAAAATTGCATTCGTATTTAGTCTTGTGATAACAAACCTAAGTGTCCACATCACAAAATCTAAAAGACAGATTGCATTAAACGAAAATGTAGAAAAATTTAAGCCCTAAGATTGTAACACTCTGCTTCTTTCAGTTGTTGGAGTTGGGAATGGAACAAAAATGCTCAGTAACATGTTAACTGGCTCAAAGGTGAGTTATGTGCAATTTTGGAATAAAGTGAAATTGATAACTACACTAGAAAAGTATACTTATTCCAAATACTGGTCAATTAATCTTAGCTTCATCCTCAATATGGAATAATATATAATTCTTCTTGGAGTAACCCCCTGATTCTCAATAACTTTTCTTTGTATTTCAAG
Source organism: Echeneis naucrates (assembly GCF_900963305.1). NCBI lineage: Eukaryota > Metazoa > Chordata > Actinopteri > Carangiformes > Echeneidae > Echeneis > Echeneis naucrates. The sequence continues at coordinate 16,721,403 of NC_042529.1, read as the reverse complement.
CAAGCAATTGATGGTGGCTATGACTGCCACGATGCATGAGCAGCATTGCATAAAACATAGCATGTTACTGTTGTGATATTACTTGGACCATCCACGTCAGAACACCGTAGTGCAGCGGTCCCAAACCTTTTTTGCACCAAGGACCGACCTTTAACGTGTGGCGGATAAATGCAACAAAATAAAATGATACGATCGGTATAAAGACTGTGCTATTTTCTAAATATCATGATAAACGTGAATACACTGCACTCGTATGGAACTTTATTAGCAGTGCCCTCGTAACATTGCGGCAACAACATGAGTAACATCCTCTCTGCCCCCTAACCCCGAACCTAAGTGCAGTTTTCTTTTTCATGGAAGTCGCAGGCTATTCTGTCTCTTCACTGGGCCTTTTCCCCTTCACAAAGAAACTTTACTTTTTTAATAATTTCGCTATCTTGTGAGTTTTATTTTAGCGGTAACGCGTGATATCACGTGACCGAGACAAGCGTCTTGACATGTGTCAAGAGTGAGTCATAGACGGACGTAACGGAGAGAATAATTTTTCAAAATAAAACATTGTTCCAATTCAGATGATAAATAAAACATAAATAATGTAAGTTATGTATTCTTTCTGTGTGGCCCGGTACCGGTTGGGGACCGCTGCCCTAGTGGATCAGAGAAACCACAGCAGTGAATGGTTAATCCATCTACAATGCAGAATTCCCACTGCCATCAGACTTAACAACTCTTTAACTAGTAGAAAATAAACCCAAAAAAAAAGCACAATTTCCCTCCAGGGATTAATAAGGTATATCTTATTCTGATAAGTCCAAGAAAATATTTGTAAAAAGAAATTAAATGTTAATTGAACTTTCAAGAAGATTTTGGTGAGCGGAGGGGGAAAGGGACGAGTTGGTGTCCTGACCCTTTCCCTGCCTCTCCCATGTCCGCTTCCTCTAACAGTTCTAACAACTTTTTTTGTAGGCCATCCACCCAGCTTTAATTCTAATACCAGGGATGCAAAATCCACAAAAAGAAGGTTAAGGACTGATTTCCAACACAGTTGGACAGTTTTGACAGTGCTAAACACCAATCCATTGTTCTGAAAGAAGCAAACTGACCCTTTGGCCTTTTAATCCTGAGGCACTGATTGGTGTGCTAACTGTATTGGCTGTCAATTTGTGTGTTCATTGGCTTTGATTAAATTTGGTATTATAAAATGACAGCAAGATATTTTCTGGACCAACATTTTCTTCTTCTTTTTTTTTCCTTCTTTTAAACTTTATAGTTCATTTTGCACATAATTAAAATACACATTGCAGAAGAACAAAAACAACAGAAACAATAGGGGAGGGTTGGAATAAACACTATTTCTCTTAAATATATACAATTTTTGCCATTATTGTTGCATATTTGATCCACAATGTCCAGCCATAGTGTCAGCTCACGAGGTTAACTTTTTAGCCAGTTCCTAGTAATGGCTTTTTAGCTGCCAGTGCCAGTATTTTAAACAAGTAGATGTCCTCTTTCTGACTATACCCTCAGTATCAAAATAATGTGAAGTAATCAAAACTTCTTCCACGATTTGAAGGACCATGTCCCAGAATGTTTTTATTTTCACACATGACCAAAAGTGACTGCCATTCCTATGCCCATACAATGCCCAACAGTGGTGCTGTTTGCTCAGTTGTTTAGATTTAATGTGTAATGAAAAAGCAAATTAGCTTTTTCCAGCCGAATTCCCTCCATCCTTTAGAACTGCTTTAACTGTGTTGGTTCTTGCACATGAACTGCCAGTCACTGACTGACAATTCTGAATTTAGCTCTGGCTCTCACTTCATTTTTGTATGCATTGTATGCATTACTCCCATGTAATTTTTGCAGATTTTTGCGCAGCTTAGAGACAGTTCTTAAAGATGATCTTTTGTAGGCATCCGTAAACATTCCTATCACTTGGTTTCCTTCTGTTGAAGTTATTTTCTTAATCTCTGAATCATAGAAATTTCTTAATTGAAAATATCTGAATAGGTCTCCATTATCTAGGTCAAACTCCTTCCAAAGTTTTTCAAAGTATTTGAGATGTTGTCCCTCTACAAGTGTGCACATGGCTGTCATTCCTTTGACCAGCCACCTTCCAAAGATCCTATTGAGTTGTCCAGGCTTAAATTTGTGAGTTTGGAATGGCCAGATGAGAAATTTACTATCATCTGTCAAATTGTATTTTATGACCACCTCATGCCATACCTTTCACCATACCTGGTTTGAGGGGGAACTTGCACAGTTTCGTCTCAATGCCCTAACATCTAGCTTGGTAGTGAGGGTAGCACCAACAGACAATGTACCTTAATTGGGCTGCTTAATAATATTCTTTAGATTTTGGCATCACTTGCCCCCCATTTCCTAGTCTATCTGGAGGGTCCTGAGTTTTATCCTTGGCTTAGCTCCCGCCCAGATAAAGCTGGATATCAATTAATCCCAGACATCAAATTATGATTGTGGTACTCTAACCAGAAGGGATGAGAAGATATACAGGTTCATAGGTTCATTTCTGCCACTTCAATTCTTGAACTGAAACTGAAAAATTAGTATGGGCCGTTTCGTCACATCCCTTTGTATTTTTTCTTTTATTCCCTTGTAGTTTGTATTGTAAATCTTATCAACTTCCTGAGTAATGAGCACTCCCAGATATTTTATTGACTTTGCATCCCATCTTAATTTATTCTGCTTCCTTATTGCTTTATTTGGTTTGTAGTTGAGGGAGAGTACCTGAGTCTTTGTGATTTTTGAGCTCATAACGGGACAATAGTCTGTAGTCTTCCATTATTTTTTTTCAAGTTTAAGAAGTGTTGTATTTGGGTTTTGGAAGTACATGATAATGTCGTCTCCTGATATAGTGATTCCTGTCAGCTCTTTGTCCTATCTAATGATATGAGCAAGCGCCTCTTTGAAAATAGCAAAGAGAGTGGGGCTAGTACAACATCCCTGATGACAGCTTAAAGCTGTCAAGTGGCCATTGATCTTTATTCTGGCAGATGGGTCGCAATACAGAGACTGTAAACACTTAATGAATTGAAAATTAAACCCCATTATCTCTAACACTTTATACATAAAAAGCCAGTTGACAGTCAAATGCTTTCTCCACATCGAGATTGTTCAGAGCGGCATTCAAATTATTTTTGTTGGCATGTTCTATGATGTGAAGCGTTCGTTATCTTGTTTTGTTTTTTTTTTTGTTTTGTTTTGTTTTGTTATGTTTTTTCTGCCTTTTTATAAATCCTGTCTGATATTTCCTTTTAATCTTGGGCAACTGATATAAACTACCAATTGTCTGTGACAGATGTGTTATAGATTCAAGTCAAAACAAAAGTGTGTTTATTTTCAGAAATATGTTGCCGTTGGGGAGCTGGGAAAAGCAACAGACACACTTGATGCTACTGGCAGTGTGATTCTCGAGAAAGATTTTGGTAACGCATGTACAAATAATTTATCTCACATTTAGCAGTTTATATTCTACTCATTCAAAGCACTGTTTCTCCTGGAACATAGTGCAACGCAACTTCTCATTATGTTTGTGATTTTTGCTCTTTACCCCGCAGAACATGTAACCAGGCAGGACATTGAGGAGAAGTTGAAATCTTTCACTGGTGACATCATGCAAGTTCCTCCCCTGTGAGTAAGGCTTCCAATTAGAGAAAATATTTCTATTACAATCACTTGTGTATGTGAAATTAAAAAATATTGCATTTGCATAAAAAAATCTAAATAAAAACCAAAAAAATGCTGAAATGTTAAATATTGTGAGGAGATTTTATGATTTGACAGTAAATATCTTTGGATTTTGGACAACACAATTTATTTTAATCAGAATATTTTCTTGCTTTGCATGCTTTCCTATCAGTAGCACTATATTTTATGTTGACGGAAAGGCAGACAGATAAGTTAACAGAATCTATACAAACATAGTTAAATACAAAAAATTATGAGTGGGTTCATTGTAGTGTGTTTTGTTGATTTTCGTTGTCTTAGCTATTCTGCTCTGAAAAAAGATGGCCAGCGTCTGTCCGTCCTGCTGAAGAAAGGTCACAGTGTTGAGGCCAAACCTGCCAGATCCGTCACCGTGTACAACCTGACTCTACAGGAGTTCAGACCTCCTCACTTCATTCTGGGTTAGCACAAGTTGCTGAATGAAGTGGTTCTGTCTGCTGTTATGTAATACTGACTTCTTACATAGTATGTGAGAAGTCATTTCCTGCTCTTTCAATGTTTGTTATTTTAAAAATATTTGATTGAAATAGCAGTCACAGTAGTGCTGTTTCTTTGACAGACATTGAGTGTGGTGGTGGATTCTATGTCAGGAGTTTGGTGGATGACCTGGGAAAAGGTAGACCATTCTGTTTCATAGTTTCCTCATCTGCACATTTATGGAAAAGTCATTACACTGAGCCAACTGATGTAACGGCAACAAATGTGTGTGTTTCAGCTCTGTCATCATGTGCTCATGTGAAGAAGCTGGTCCGTACCAAACAGGGCCAGTTCACGCTTGAAGAGCATGCCTTACATGAGGAGCAGTGGACACTAGATCATATCCTGCACTCCCTGCAGACTTGCTCAGAGTCCAATAGTGTGCAGATTGCTAGAAACCCCACAGCAGAATGACACCTGAGAAACACTACAACAGGACCTACATCTTTGATTGGCTTTCCAATGAAGAGTGTCTCAAAGCTCTCCTGATGTGTTCCTGTTTCTGTGTGTGTTTTTTTGTTTGTTTTTTGTTTTTTTGTTTTTTTTGTCTATTCTGTAATTTACAGCAAGTTACATTTGTAAAGAATTTACTTTTTATTTAGTTTGCAAGGAAGTAAGGAATCTTGTATGTTATCAGAAATCATTGCTTTAGTTTCATTATAATGAAGTGTTTGCAGGTGAAGTATGAGTGAGTGAGTTTATGTGGAAATGCTGACAACACTCCAAGAATTATTATATGCAAATAAAATCAATCTGTTCTTCCAAAGTACATTTTTTTTTTTTCCTAGTTTCATGTCCTCTATCTGCCAGAATGGCTGCATCATCACTTCAACACTGATAAATACAGTATGTTTAATCTAATATGTTTTGCATTTTATAATCAAATATTGGAGTGAAGCTGACTTATTTTTGTTAAACATATGGATTTTCATTGGCCGCATCATGCTTTAGTTTTGATAAGGACCTCAGATTTAAATTAAGAAAAATGTTCTTGTATCAGTGAAAATGTCAATTTATGCTAAAGTAAAATAAGATTCCCTAATTAACTGCTAGAAACTGCTAAATGTGAGTATAAAATGAATAGAATTGAATTATCTACCAATGCTTCTTTTCAAAAACTTGACTTTTAATTTCAGTATGACATTTTTTCTTTGTGTGATACTGTCCCTTTTTCATGGCAGATATTTTGGGGAAAGCAGTGGTTTAATCAGTAACATTAACAATAGAAGCATGCTATGTATACAAACCATTTCCAGGCTTCTGGTGTTCAGCGAGATAACTGAATGGCATTCATTTAGTGAGGGGTTAAGGTTAATCATAATTTACTTTCCTGATAGGCCAGAATATCTGCTGTGAAATGAGCTTAAATCATTTGACCATTCTGAAATGAAGTCTCCAGGATGAGACTTTTAAGTATAAATTGACATTAAGTGGAACTACATTTTACAACATGTCCCCAAACTCCTGAAACTAACATAAATGCGACATTGGTCTTGCTCTCAAAAGTGCAACTCAGATAGGAAGTTAGATATTTAAAAAAAAAAAAAAAAGTTATTCAACCCAGTTTAGGGTGGGACAATTCTTTGACAGTGAAAAAAAAATTGCTCATCTCTGTAAGTGCAACAGAGGTAAAAAGAGATGTTGGTCAAAATAACTGGATACTATGTTAAAATTGTGATTTATTTTATTCACAGATCACCTATAATATGAGTATTACTAGATGAACAGCAATTACAGAAAACAGAGACCACACCATGGAATATGCTTCAAAACACCTGTATTAGGTAAAAATACGCCAATCCAGATTAATATCGTTCTCTCTCTGCCATCACTGAAACACACTCTCTGTTAAATTTAGGAGAGTGTATTTGTGTGTGTAAATGAGTTTACTAGAACAAATTTTCATAACAGTATGAATGCTTAATGAATACTACAGTGCACCTGTATGAAAAACACACTCCCTTTGGCTTGGAGATCTGCTCTGCTCAGTGTTGCATGGCAGATCTCATGTTCCTTCATTGATCTGACTGACCTTTCCTTCTTTGTGAGCACAAGCAATAGATGCTTCTTATGAAAAACATCAACAGGTACACCTCCCTTAGTCTTCCTTTTCCACTATTTAGGCATGCTGTAAAATGATTAAAATCAATGAAGTCTTCTTACGTTTATATTAAGGAATAGTTGTGACACCTTTAAAATATATGCTACATATGTTGAAGGAATTTGTGGTGTTACAACTTTCTCCATGTTACAACCGTACCCGGTCTCCCCTATTTTAATTATATATATTTTTTTATTTTTTATTTTATATATATATATTTTTTTTTAATCATTGCTTTAATTTATTCTATGACAAGTGCCAAATTTCCTTTTTCTGAGTGAAAACAGGAGTCGCAGTTGATGAAACAGTCCCCAAATTAATTTGGCTCTTTAATTCATCTTCTGCTGCTTATCCGTTTCCAGGTCACCAGGGTTGCTGGAGCCAATCCCAGCTCATATTAGGTGAGGGCTGGGTATACCCTAGACAGGTTGCCAGTCCATTGCAGGGTAAACATACAGAAGAGACATCTAGGGTCACCAATCAACCTAAACACACACTATATTGCCAAAAGTATTCACTTACCTGCCTTGACCTTCATATGAACTTAAGTGACATCCCATTCTTAATCTATAGGGCTTAATATGATGCCAGTCCACCCTTTGCAGCTATAACAGTTTCAACTCTTCTGGGAAGGCTTTCCACAAGGTTTAGGAGTATGTTCATGGGAATTTTTGACCATTCTTCCAGAAGCGCATTTGTGAGGTCACACACTGATGTTGGATGAGAAGGTCCGGCTCTCAGTCTCCGCTCTAATTCATCTCAAAGGTGTTCTGTCAGGTTGAGGTCAGGACTTTGTGCAGGCCAGTCATGTTCATCCACACCAAACACTCTCATCCATGTCTTTATGGACCTTGCTTTGTGTACTGGTGCACAGTCATGTGGAACAGGACAGAACTGTTCCCACCAAGTTGGGAGCATGGAGTTGTCCAAAATCTCTTGCATCATACCATATGGCATGGTATAGTATAGCGGCATACCAAGAGATTTTGAATGAGTTATCACTTAAATTGTGATTCAAGGCAGGTGAGTGAATACTTCTGGTAATATAGCGTATATGTCTTTGGGCTGAGGGAGGAAACCTAAGTATGCTCGGGGAGAACTCCGCACAGAAAGAACCCATGCCTGGGAACCGAACACGTGAGCATCTTGTTGTGGGGCATCAAAGCTAACCACTATTCCGTCGTGCGGCCCTTAATGTAGGCTATTTCTTTTTACTTTTGTTAACGTATGCCTGCGGTTTAATGCTAACAGCATCTGGTCATCGCCAAATCAACCCAAAAAAACCCCCAAAACATTAAAGTCATAACAAAGATACCTCAAGGCATTTTTCACAGAGCAGGTATAGACCAAATTTTTTATAGAGTTATTAAAGAGACCCAGAAGATCCCTTCATCAATAAACACGGCGAAGGGGGAAAAAAACCTCCTTTAAGAGGCAGAAACCTCAGGCGGGTCATCGGCCTAAACAGGTTGGATGAATCAATCCAAGAGGAGAGAGGAGATTAAGAGGAGACGACACACTACAAGCAAAACGTAGCCTATGTGAATAGGCTACTATTAATGACTGGTACCACCAAAAGTTGCTTACAATACAAGAATATCAGCAATAAGTTCAAATAACAGAGGAAGAAATAATGTTAGTGTGACTAATAACAGTAAAAGAACTGTAACTAGTTACTAGTTACTATATTATTATCGCAGGAGGGAAAAATACTTGTTTGGTTTCATACAGTTAACATATCCCCTGCCAATCTGCCCCTTTAATCGCCCCACTGCTGTTTCTCACATTACTAAACATGCCAAAACATTAGGATCGTTGAGCGTTCATTCCTCTGCTGATATAGATAATATGTAACCGTGCTTCGGACCTTCATAGGGAGATCTATGGCGCCAGCTGCCAGGGAGCAGGACCAGCGACTCGGCTGTGCGCTTATCAATAGTCGTTGGACAGGAGTCTGCCGCCACGGGGAGCGTCCGGATCAATGCGCTGTAATGATTGCCTGGGTCCAAATATTAGCCGCAAGGTGATTTCTTTCATGTCTCCAAGGCTCTTTATGACCATGTTTGCTGTTAGAGTCCATTTTATCTAAATTGCAGGCTGTTAGAAAGTGGGCAGTCGGTGGAGCGCGCTTAAAGACATATCAGAAAATCGAATTACTGGATTTAGTTTTAGTTTGGCACATGTCCCCTCCCATAACTTAAGCGTGACCTGTGAGCACACTATTAGTCCAGTGAATCTAGCTGCCAGTGAAATATCCTGATGACCGTGACACCGCAGCTGGTTCCAGGAAAAGAATGGCTTTCCTCTGACTGCAGAAGTTATCGGTTATGATTTACCTGTGCGGAAACTTGTGTAGGGGGATATACTCATAAGCTCATAAGCAATCGAAGCGGTGTGCGTTGTGTTCATTAACATAAGTATATCAACTGAGCCGCACTGATAGACGGATTTCACAGGAAAGCGCCAAACCTCATAATCATGAGTTAATCACTTGCCATTCAACTGCTGCATTCGGGATGTGGATTGCTGTTAACCTGTATTACATTGCCCGATAAGGCTCCAAGATGTTTGATTAGTAAAAAATCCGTTACACACTCATATAGGCTGACAACAAAACAGGACGCTGGCTTCATTCGGATATAGTTGCTGGGAGAGTTTTTTTTTTTGTCTCAAATTGTTTTCAAGTTGTTTCATGAGAGTTTGTGAATTTTGAAATGTCAATGTGAAATGTGTATAGGTCAACAGAAAATAATTACGGCACTCAGAATGTGATGGTGTGAAGTAAAAACTGCAGTTATAACCCATTCAGCAGGCCATAAGTGCTGCAGAAACGAATAGTAAAGTGAACAATTCTCGATTTTCATTGAACTCCAGCTTAGTGAAATTTAATTTTAAGAGGAGTGAAAGCGGTTGAGTTCATTAGATAGAACCAAATGAAACCCTTGGAGGAGATTTGATGTAAGAAGTAACTGCAAAAAAACTCGAAAGGTAAGTGGAATCTCTGAACCCTTTATTCTGAGCATGTAGTGATACAATCTGATCCGAAATTTAAGTTTGTTTACTTTTGTTAATTTTTCAACTATGTTTTCTCATAGCAGGAGCTGTATCACAGATTTCATCTGGTTTATCAAATAATGTCCAGTTTAGTGTGCTGTAAAGTTTTTTTATTCATCAGGATTCGTTGTGTTGAGGATTTGAACAAAAACGTTTCAACTTGCAGCAGAAATTAATCGTAGAATCGCAGAACAACAGTGTGAGGTATTTTACTGGTGTTCATTTGTGCAGGGTCCCTGTATCTCTTAATTCAAAATGAATCCATCAAATACATACATTCGTCAAATCAAGTGGCAGCAAAACAAAAAAAGAAGTAGATAGTTAAATCACAAGGTTTCAAACATATGTAATAAAATGACAAAAATGTATGACACCTTTACAATTACAGTGAGCAGCAAGTGTATGTGATGATTATGCGCGTTACTGGGCTTTTTTCTGATGAATTCCATTGTACATCAAGGTCTTTATCTGACAGTTGAAGTTATTGGTTTTGCAGATTAAGATTTTGTTTGTAAAACACAATCATTAAATTAAACGGATGCACTGACACAGGAACCAAAATGCAGAATCTAACGACTGTTCTCCATCAAAAGCAGGCCCAGCACAAATTCTACTTTAATTTGATGAGAATCCGTCTGCGTTTAGCGATTAAATACAATTTTAAAAGCAGAACTATGACTTGTAATGGAGTTTTTTTTTTCAACGTACTTGCTGAAATTGACGATCTGAATACTTCTCCCGATGCAGACTGTTATTTACGCACTGTAAAAAAAAAAAAAAAAGTATAAAAAAAGTATATATATATATATATATATATATATATATATATATATATATATATATATATATCAACAAAATAAATCGTTATATTTAAGCGTCTTTGAGAGCGTCACTGTAAAAAAAAATTAGTCTCAACTTCAGAGCCCAATGCATTGTTTATTGTCGACTATGACCGATGCGCTGGTAGATGCTTTCTTCATCACATAATATTTTATCTCAGGTGCTGGTGTGAGCTGATCGCCCTGATACACGATCATCTCCTCTCTCCTGTCATCTGATCACAGTGGCTTGATTGGAGCTGCCAGTGAGCCAATCACAAATGGCCACTGGCCACCTGCAGGAAGTTGGCCGTCCACTTATCTCCTCCCTCCTCCGCTTGCTGACAGATAACAAACCCAACAGTTGGGTCAATTACTAGCCTGATCACCACCGCAAACTGATGGACTCTGACACACTAACGGTCTTCACAACACGGAAAGAGACACTTTGGTGTGTTCAACATAACCAGCATACTTAAGTTGATGCTGACACTTGCGTTCGGTTGTTGGTAGTATGTAAAAACTTTCTTCAAGACAAGAAGGAAGGCTGTGGGGCGACAAGGGAGGGACGCAGCTTTCCGTTAATTCAGCTCCAGCTCATAGCGACGGCGAGTAGCACCATGAGCGTACCGCTTTACGCCCCAACTCCCATCCAGCCGGCGCAACCGACTCCCTTCTACATCGAGGACATTCTGGGGAGGACTGCCTCCACCACGTTTTCCCCCTCATCCTCCTCCGGCTCTTCATCATCTTCCTGCTCAACGCCGATTATCCCTACACCGACTATTGCATCGCCCAACTCCTCCTTCACGAGTCTCATTTCGCCTTACCGGACGCCGATTTATGAACCCACGGCCATCCATCCAGCGCTGTCACACCACGCCACCGCAACTTTGACGGCGACATACGCTTCGGCCGGGGCTTTCGCCGGCCCTATCTACCCATTCCACCACCAGCACCACCGCGCAATGGGGGAGTACGCACAGGCGCTGCTGAGGCGCGAACCACTGGGTGAGTGGAGCAGAACAGGTGGTGTGCTCTTGGACGATTTGGAAGTGTAGTGTTCTGTCACCTTTCCAGCGATTATTATATAGAGTGATGGCTCTCTATCATATCTTCTGTGTCATAACCGCCGTTTTCAGGCTGCTGCCACATGACCCTCTCACTGTCTGTTGTGTTGTGTGCAATTAGGCTACATGATGGTTCTTTTCCCTCATCACTTATAATTTCAATATTTACTTGTTTTCCTTTATTTTATTTCAATTCATACATTGTCTGGGCTGACTATGAAGTTTTTACGATTTCAGTGCAAAAAAAAAAAAAAGGGAGTAAAGTTTGCTTGATTGATAGGGTAAAACGAGAACTTTTGAGCTTGTGCATGAAAACGTTTTCAACAACAACCTTACTGCCAACGAAACTATTTTTGCATAAATATATCACGCTTGGTCATGCAAGCATATCGAAGTCAAGACTGTATGCACTGCCCGTATAAAAAGAGTGCAGAGTGAAAATGGGTTGTCTCTTAGTCTTTAGAAGATTTTTTTATTTTGACAGATATATTTGGGGCAGCAAAAGGCTTGTCCAGTTCCGTTAATATGCCCGTGGTGGTGGTGGGTGACTCCTTTTCCTGACTCCTATTGTTTTGAAACATCAGAGGAGTAAGTCAGCCGGTGACTAAAATATGTCTGGGCTCTAAATCACTTATTATTTCACTGCTATGTGCGCGCGCGCACACACACAGATTTTAGGGTAGCTTCTTGCTGCTGTAGTAATGTATTTAGATTTAGATTATGATATTGGGATATTTGGATTTGAGATGGGTCCCTCAGTTTTTGTGTTGTATGACCGTTAATCACACGTTGCAAGGAGTTAAAGATATTTTCCGTTTTTTTGTTAACATCCTAAGGATTTCAAAAATGCCATTTATGCAACCTATACCCTTTAAAAATGCATCTGCAGCCAATATTTTATCGGGCTGCAGTGGTCCTGGTCAACAGTAGCATTGGGTCTTTGGACTTAGTTTAGAACTTTGGTTTTGTTAACAGGTTTACAATAAACTGTTCAGGGATCAATATTTGTATCTCTGTTATACTGAGGTCCTCACAAGTATAGAGTGACAAGCGGACTGTTTGGCTTTGTGTTGAGTTGAATAAGCCGGCCTTTTTCCGTTCATGGCGGAAGCCGTGAGCCTGTCGATAGGAGTAAATCTGGTTTCAGAAGCTGTTAAATGTTTTCCTGGCTCACCCCGGCCAGCCGCTTCCTTGGGAGCCCGCTGCACATTGCTGATTATTTTATCGACATCCTCAATACAGACATATTCAGGAAACACTCGGCCTCTGATAGCTTGGGATCCGTTTTTCACATATTGTTACACTTCCTCTGCCCGACCAGTGAGGATGTAGCTGACTTTCTTTGCACGGCGAGAAAAATAAATAAAAAAAAGAGAGAGACAAGCGCGTTAAGCTTAATGGGATCTCAAAGAAAAGATAACTTCTCATGTAAGAGCATTTAAAGTAGGCAACAAAAAATAAGTAAAGGGAAGCACAGAGTGATGTACAGACTTAAACAACAAAAACAAAACGACCATCACACATCAGAAACTAAAAACGGAATAAAATACATTCACATAGTGATAGGATAAATCCAGTCTTGAATTGATTATTATTGTAGATGCTTTAGTCATATGTAACTATTTTTAATAAATAGAAATTAATTAGCGCAATTAAAGGAGTTGTGAATCACAGAGAAACGCCACTCTGCAACAATTCGGGCTTTCCATTCATTCATTTAAATGATTTCACAGTACTCAAAAGAACTATCTTTGTAATTCATAAGCTCTGTTCTGCTCTTTCACCTCAGGACTTTTCTGCTTTGAGAAATATATCTCATGGGGCTGGATTGGCTAACTTCCTTTGGAAAAGGGCAGCAATAAGACGGACAGCAGTTTCGACCACTTCAGATTTATATTGTGACAGTGCAGAGCAAAAATGACCTTGGTGTCTGTTAGTAAATGCCATCGCCTATAATCACACCACAAAGCAGGAAGCACATGAAGCGGATATTTGGCCATAGATTTCACTCCGTCACGACCTTCCTTAAAAGACAACGTGCAGCAGGCCGGGGTGGCGGCAGCGGCCTCGACCATTGTTTGTTCCCGGCCATTAAGAGGAGAGGAAACCAGACAAAAAAAAAAAAAAATAATAATAACACTGGCTATACTGCGGTGTCCTTTCCCCACCGATCTGTTTCTGAGAGAACATGTTGAGCAGATAAATATTAGTTCATATATTCACGCTTCCATTTATTTTCTACATTTTTAAAAAGTAAAGGGTAATTAGTCAAATACTCAGTTTATTATATTGAGTATATACTTATGTTCAGGGGTTTATTTCTTTTCTCTCTATTTTTACCACCTTAATTTCTCTATTTATCTATCATTCTCCTCTCTGCGCAACATTGTGTGAATTGCATATATTTGCAAAAATGCCAAAAAGTATATTCTCATTAACCATTTTTTTTCTTAAATATGAATCATGATCTTAATAATATAGCCTATACTAAAGAGCTCGCTCGCTCCCCCGCCACCTCTGCAGGGAAACCACTGCTGTGGAGTCCCTTCATCCAGCGGCCACTGCATAAAAGAAAAGGCGGCCAGGTCCGGTTCTCCAACGACCAGACCATCGAGCTTGAAAAGAAGTTTGAGACCCAGAAGTATCTGTCTCCACCGGAGAGGAAGCGATTGGCCAAGATGCTGCAGCTAAGCGAGAGACAGGTGAGATTTAATTTTACTGGGCTTCTCATGCAGTGTAAATATAGTCTGAATATAAGGTAAACGATGAGCAGGTGAAATAGATCTGATTAAACTGCAAACTAAAATAACTCCGGCGGGCAGGCATATGAAAACGATGTAAAATTATCCTATAAATGCTTTAGTTTATTAATTCAACATTTAATTGAATGTATTACCTTGTTATTAATTTCACTCATGTATAATAAAAAATATAGTTAAAAAGGAGAATTATGAAACACCAAGGACACACAATAGCCAATTCACATCAGCTCTGAACGAAATAATTACAAGAAACTATTACAATGAGAAATCCATCAATCGTACAACTTCAGCATTAATACTTATTTTTAGTCGTTAATGGAATCGGTGAACCGATCCGCTGAAATCTGCTTTGCTTCTTGTTCCACCTCCTGCTCCTTGCTCAGCTTTAACGTTCAATCCTTCAAATTTACAGCAAAAGCATAATTATTCTGTTTTTCATTCTGTTTTTCAGGTTAAAACGTGGTTCCAGAATAGGCGGGCAAAGTGGCGCAGACTGAAACAGGCAAGAGAGTTATTTGCCTGTTTCAGTCTTTCAGTCTTATTTTAATTTTTATGATTACCCAATTCTAGAGCTTCTACTTCATAAAGCACTTCTTCATACAGGAGAATCCGCAAGGAGGAAAGAGAGAGCCAGAGGAAGACGGTTCCGCTGGGAGGAGTCATAAAGGGGATGAGACAACCAAGCCAACCGGGTTCCAGAACCTGGAGCAGGGACAGGCGGTCCTCTCCCGTCAGCCGCTGCAGGCTGGCCACGGTGTGAGCTCACAGCAGCCCCACACAGAGCTGGACTCTGACTCTGTGTCCGACGATTCAGAGCAGGAGCTGGATATAGAAGACGATAACGAACTCTCAGAGAACCACCAGTTCTGAAGCACAGCCTTCAAAATGACACTTGATCAGCTGGGAAAGTCGGAGATGGATGATGATGCAGAGGATTCCTCTGACACCCGTTCATTCGCCTTCTCCTACACAGATGTCTTTTAATCATCTGTTTCTTTAGACTGTCTTTTTGTATATAAAACACCATCTTCTGCTGTATATTTGTTGATTGTCATTGTTTTGTCCACTGTAATCAACAGTTGACTTGTTAGTTTGAGGCTGCTGTAGACTTAAGTCCTTTACCAGATAAACTTTCTATAGACTTAAGTCCTTTACCAGATAAACTTTCTATAGACTAAAGTCCTTTACCAGATAAACTTTCTATAGACTTAAGGGCATTTATCTGGTATCATGCCTTTGCCTTAAAATGTCAAATTTCAGCGTATTATGATTTATCTGGTGATATGTGAAAAATATTTTTGTTATTAGAATACATTTTGTCACATAGTTGGAATTTGATTATGATTTATTGTACGCTATTCCTTAAAGTAGTAGCCTACTGGGACAAGCAAATTTGTTAATTATGTCGTGTCTGAAATCATTGATGATTTATAGTTTGATAAAGAAAATTCGGCTAAAAACAAATGGTTAACCTGAGATAAATATAGCAATTAAAACATATAAGGGGAATAGATTGGCTCAATAATAAAGTGAATTAAATGCATTATTATTATTTAATTAACAGCTAAAAAATAAAAATGAAAAATAGAAATATGATTTATTTGATAAGGGAAACAAAAATTTAATTTACAAGTACAAGTACAAGTTATATTATGTGAAGTTTGTGAAGCCATTGAAACAATCATATTTTCATGGTCCCACCCTTCAGTTCTGTGTACTTGAATTAGTTCCCAGAGTTCAGTCTTATTCATTTGGTTTGACATGTTTTTAGAAACTAGGATTCTTGTACTTTTACTTGTGTGATTGTATTGATTTTGATAATGCATAGTTTGACTTTGTTTGAATTTAGTAAAGTCATATCTCCTATTGTTGGATGTAAACTTTTTTGTGTTTGTTTTTCACTGGTTTAATCTAAAGCAGGTTGTTTAAAAACAAACAAACAAACTAAACATTAGTTTAATCTAAAATGATATTAAGCATATTACATAGCATGTGATATTATTATTATTATTATTATTATTATTTATTTATTTATTTATTTATTTATTTCCTTGCCACACCACCAAGGAAGGGTTAGGGCTAAGGTTAGGAATAAATAATAATAATGATAATAATATTTTTGAGCCTCTTACTTGGAGTAAGGTAATACAGTATATGAGCCAAGACAGAAAAGAGGTCATTTGTTTCATGAATTAAATCTGTAATAAAACACAAAATCATGGGTAAAAATGCTACAGTTAAAAGTTGCCAAAATAAAAGTAAGCAAGCTGTACAACAGTATTGCAAACCCATTATAAAAAAAAGGATGTGTGAAGATTGACTACACACATATTTTTCTACATTATAGTCTAGTTATTGTCATCAATTGATATTCTGGTTTGACAGTTGACCCATCAATCCTGCTAATTCTGCAATACCACCATTTAGAAAAAACACAAGAAACTTGTGCAACAAAAAATGGACCAGACTCAGTGATTACCTTCCTAGCAACAAACTTTCGCCCTGCTCTATGTTCCCTACAGATAATATCCAACTAGGCCAGTGAGCGGTGATAGCTATCATGTCTTATGGTCATCAGGTGGGAACCTCCTTTCACTGGTGTTTCATCTAGTTAGGCCCACAACACCTCCAGAAGGCTAGACCGTGAACACTGGCGTCCCAGAGTCACCCCCTAATGCCAGCCATCACCACTCCTCACACAAAGACAACTATCTCAAACAGCACCAATGTCAACTACTCTGACCTCTCACCAACTGCACCAGTGAAAGCGGGGTGGGGATACAGACCCTGGTTCAGGTAGGGGGGAGAAATAGAAGAGGTGGAGATAAAAGTAGGGATGGGATACAGACCCTGGTTCGGGTAGGGGGCATGAAAGTATAGAGGGTGCAGGACTAATAGCACAACCCTCTCAGTGTGCTCTTTAGGTCCAAATTACTCCAAGCTGTCTTTCAGTCAAGACTAGGTCAAGTAAGTTTGAAGATGTTTAAACGAATCAAGGAAAAACTTGCTACTGGGAATGTAAATTCCCCATTGATCACTACACTTCATTCTGCTTTTTTAGAGTGTCTGGATTTTCAGAGGAATCAAAGGCAGATTAGCAAACAGTTCAGTCCATTTCAATCATTGTCCCATCACCATGTTCACCCAGAACAGATACTTATCATTTGGCTCCCATGCACACCACTGTGAGTGAGAGTTGTCAGTAAGTAGATTAGGTTAATGATTGAGTGAACCTCAGAGCAGTAGGGACAGCAGGGAGATAGTAGGAGATGAATAGTTATACAATGTGTTCACAATGCTTTTTGATATAACAGTGGATTGAAGTTGTTGAGAAAATTACACCAAGATTATTTTAAATTAACAAAAACACATTTCATATTTGTGAAATTAAAACTCATTGCTCGTGTAGCCTTTTTTGAGATCCATTGCAGAGATTCAACAGCCTCATACGTAAAAGGCTATTCCAAAACTAACAGTATGCACATTGATCTTAGCTTCTGTATTGTGTAATGGTTCACAAATTGTGCTGGGTAAAGTCAATAATGGGAGGAATAGCACACACAGTTGGTGGGTATAATGTTCAACAGATAGCCAACTGGTTCCAGTGTACTTTTCTGATCTGGTCAATTTTCACACACACACACACACACACACACACACACACACACACACACACACACACACACAGGCACATACTCACACATGCAAACGTGGAGTAATAACTTGTTATATTCCATAACATGTTTGTAAAACAGATTTAAGCATGGTTAATGTTTTAGGTCAGGGGAAGATGTTGGTCTTGGTTTTGGAAAACATCACTTTTAATCTGAAGTACATGACATGTTTTTTGTGTGCATTTTCAACATAATCCTGACTCCCTAGCATGTAAAAGTGTTTAATCAGTTTAAACCAAAGTAGGATGTAACAAATGCCAGGTGTTCCAATGCATTAAACAGTTCCCGGACTTAAATTATCCTTGTTTGTCATAACATCAATTTGACCCACACTTTCATCCAGGATGGGATAAACATTTAGTGCTGTAGGGTGCATTTTGGATAGCAGGACAGTGTGTTTGGGTGTAGGATTGAATCAAAATCAACTACAATATATGTATTCGCAGTGAGGAAGGGACATACACCTACTGCAACACTAATAGGTTTTTCAAAATAGTGGAGCTCTGTGTCTCAGAGGAATATGAACATTAAATCAGTTTGACAAGACTGTGTTGACTCAAAGAGCTGTTTTCTTTATTGAATGAACTGAAACTGTCCCTTATCTGAACCACAAATACACTGTCCAAAATTATTGTGACCTAATCACAACTTCAAAGGAAAGTCAATAAAGCAACTTTCCAGCTCCCAAACAGATGCCGATATCTTGGGTCATCTGGCTGCCGATGGAGTAAAGTACTTCATTTGTCTTCACCTATTATCTGAAATTAATCAGTCTAATATGCGACTATTTTTCTGATCAGATTATCAGAGTTTTAACTCTTTGATAGGATGAAATCCTAAACTAAAAGCCATGCAGTTTACTAGCTGTGCTTATGCGTGTGCATGCGCGTATGTGTGTGTGTGGTTTGTGGTATTGGTGCACACAAGTTAATGTGTGGTTATATTTGAACGACTGAGGAATGTGTTGACTGTTGACCTTGGCCAAATGGAAGCCATTATCTCTCCCTGCTGAGGCCTCCCTCCTCTGCTGAACTGATAAATTAATGAGAGAAAACATTGCTTACATCAATACTAGTGTCGCCAGCAGCCACACAGACTCACAGAGAAAGAGGGTGTGGGGCTGACACAAATAGTGATATCAGTGTCAAATAGCATTAGCTACACAGGGAGGTAGAGGATGTTTATTTTTGTTTATTCATTTTGGGAAACTTTTCTTTAAAACATGCTTTAATGACAAAGAGGCTGTGAGTATAAATATATCTATAACAATATATCGTAATGGCTATTATCTTTCTATTTTCAATGTTAACAAATGCTCAGCTGTCAAGGATGAATGCACTGAACTGCCTGCAAGTCAGTCAGACATAAATTGGGTTTGATACAAGCAGATATATCCATGAAGGCTCTTTCTGCTTGTCTTGCTAAAAGTAGCCACAAGACAGCAGTTTCTAGAATGAGTGTGGTTTGCGTGCCACTGACAAGAGGTCTTTTTTCTTCAAATCAGAAGTTTGCTTGAGAGAGTGTAAGCAGCCTAACCTGTCACAAGAAGCTCAAGCTGGTGAAACCCTAACCCTTTTTTTTTTTTTTTTTTGCTTACCTTCACCTTTTATGATAGATTTTTATCCTCCTTGAAAGGGAAGTCCTTGTCTCTTAACCATCTATTTTAAAATCCTCTGTCTGGATTTATTTTTCTATTGAGTTTTCCAGTTGTAAAACGTGAAGCAAATAATTGAATTGAAAACATGTTGAACTGCCTTCAATATATTTTCTTTCTAATTACAGTCTCATCTCATTTCATTATCTATACGGCTCATCAGTCAGGGTCGCAGGGAGTACTGGAGCCAGTCCCAGCCCATAATCGTCAACAGTTCATGTGGGCACTGGGAGAACATGCAAACTCCACACAGAAAGGGCCAAGGCCCTGAAATCAAACCTAGAACCTTCTTGCTGTAAGGCAACAGTACTACTACTTCTCTTTTTTCATTACCTTAGTAATAAGCTATAAGTAATAAATAATAATAAACATTTTCTAGTCTTGACCTCTACTTTCATGTCTTTTTCACTGAAATTTGTCTCATGTCTCATTAAAAGGAAAATACTATCAAGCATGACGACATGGCTACCACACTGATGAACTCTACCACACATGGTGACTTGCCTGACGATCTGGATAGAGTACAGAGAAGATTGACCAATTCACCAGAAAACATGTATCAGGCCTCTTTTGATATTAGTTTTTAGAGTTCAGTTTGCCATGCCATGAGTTAGGGTTTTCCCGTTCGACTGCATCCCCAAAGGTCAATTTCATGCAGTGTCTGTCAGAGACATACAGGGTGCAAAATACAGTACTATTGACACACTAGTCACATCAAACCTTTCTTGTAGAATACTGTGAAAAACATATTATGGACTATAGTCATAGTTTTATTTAATTCATTCATTACCTTTCTCACATATATTCAAGGTTTTTGAAATCCTTTTCATCACATTCAATTTGTTGATCGGGGATATCTGCTGGATATCCAGCATCCCATACGGTGAGTCAACAGGAAGGACTGAAGTTAGCACATAGTAAGAAACCACTTACTATGTGCATGAAAAGGATCCCCATTGAGGCTGTAATCCCCAAAACAATGTCCCAATAGATAATGTGGGAGGGTGGACATTTGAAGCAATGGAAAACAGGAAAAAGGCCCTGCAAGAGAGATTCATTCCTCTGGCAGCTAAGGAGATATCACTCACCGATTCAGAGGTGCACTCAAGTGTACTATTTGCTTTTCAATTAGGCCATATCCAAATGGAAGATAGCAAGGTTTTAAAAGTATTCACATGTTAGTCAAAAGTGTACAGGATTTTCTGCCTCACCATCCAATTTAGATAGAGTCCATCTGAACAATTAACTGCTCAAACAAGCTGCCACAGCAGAGTACACACACTGATAATAAATAGCTATGGCCAAATGTTCCAAACATCGAACTAAATTAAGGTGCTATTAACGCACAGGTGACATTTAAGGAACAATTTAAAAGAGTATTTCCACACTGGGGTAAGAGTGTATAAGAAAGTGGAGCCTTAAGTTGAATTTTCTGGTGTGGTTAAATCATGACAATCTGGTTTTCAAACAAAGTGTACATAATATTTTTTATCACTGAATTCCATTTTAAGGCTGGGAGCTATATAAAGGTGATAATACATCAAACACAACCAATGATTTTAACTGTGCTAAAAACAAGGATTTTGTTGCAGAAACATCATTAACTACTTGTAAGTCACCACTTATGAACAGATCAACATGTCTTGCCAAGGGCCCTGACAGAGTCCAAAAATACCTGATACTGAGGTTTCAGTCTGTGGTTACTGGGTTATTTTTTCGAAATATTAACATTTCATTAAAATATTCCATACATGTATTTGAAATCTATTCATCTATTTTCATACTTCATGTGTGTTGTGGCAGAGAACAAATATCATCATCAGATTGAAGTTTAAGAATTTCATCTTGTAAAAAATTAGCTCATATGACCTGTGTGCAACAGGATATTATCACCCATGCCTTTGTTTCTGGGAGACACCTGAAGTAAGAATGTCCATGCCAGGAGGAGATTAGTCGACAAAACAAAATCATATGACCCAGAAGAGCAATGTTTGATTTCTATGTGATGTAGCACTTTGCGTTGTTTTGATCATGACTGTTGCAGAAACAACCACATCGTTATTACTGTAATCAGAGAAATGATCACCAAATGTTGAGGAAGCTCTTATTGTAAGCCAAATCGCCATCTTTCTTAAAATCACAAAAAATAGATCAGGGGTCCAGTGAGTTCATTGTTCACCCAAGGGGCAGCTCATGTTTTTTGAAAGCAGAAGAAACCAGACTTGGAGAAGATGGTGGAGATGAGGAGGGGGACCAGACCTCTTATCTGTCTTGACTTGTCAGGCAGGTCACTGTGTGTAGTCTGTCAATCAAACAATGGCAATGTCCTAATACCCTGCATACTCACAATTGAATAATTTGACCATCATCTGGCGAAATTATGTTGAATGGGAGAAGGCTTGGAAGACTTGATATTAATACCATAAACTCATTAGGAATAAATTTACTTCCACTAAACCAGATTATGAGATGGACCATGTTCTCACAGACTTGATAAAAACAGATTTATTTACAAACTAAGTTGCCCCCTGATGGTTGCTAAATAGAATGCAGTTTTATGTCCCTTCAGCACTGGCCTCACTGAACATCCACTTTTATACAAAGTTAGGCTTTCTTTACTTCTGATTTGAATGGAGCGTAAGATTCATTGAAATTAATGAGCTCAAAGCTACAGGCAAAAATGTTACAATGTTATAAGAGTCCCTCATTTGCTGGAAGTCATTACATTTCTGGAACTCCTACAAAGTTATATAAACTCAAACAACACACACATATGACAACTGGCCTTTAATGTGTGGTTTCAGGAAACTATTGCTGTGCTGATGTTTCCAGCTATATTGTAACAGGCAGAACAATGCAGTGTTAATTTGTTTGGTTTCCGGCTGAGGGCTGGTAAAACAGTGATGGCCACAGAGACAGGAAAGAACATTAATAGATGAGGGAATGTTGGGTGATGGGGGAGGGGTGTTGGCATTGTCCATATTGGAAGATGTTAGACAGGAAATAGAAAGTTTGAGGACAATATGTTAACAACAGATTACAATTGAACAGTCATGCTGTGGTAATAAAGCCTTTGGAGTACTCACTTTACAATGAAGGACAGTTACCTTTTATCACCTTTTAAATTCAAATCAAATCAGATTTATTTTTATAGCGCCAAATCATAACAAAGTTACATCAAGGCACTTTACATATAGAGCAGGTCTAGACCAAACTCTTTATAAAACACAGCAGTTTGTCAGCATTAACACTTGTATCATTCCCACTAGACCACAAGATGCGTTTTGTGAAAAATCTTGATTTCCTTCTTTGATCATTCCTTGCTTAACCCTGTTTGACTGGGAAATCAATGAATTCATATTCTACCATTTATCTGTTTCCTGGTCATGAGGGGTTGCTGCAGCAAATCCCAGCCTACATTGGACGAGGGCGGGGTACACCCTGGACCTCCACCTCTGTAAGTGTCTCATGAATAATAATAAGAACAATGAACTATTGAATTATTGCTGTGGCACTCAAACAAAAGTAATGATAAGTGAGGCTGAAAAGGCAATTATCAGATTTCTGAACTCACAATTGACCCCGAAAAGTGTGTTAGAAGGAAAATTAATGATGATCAAAGTGTACTCATCATCATAACTACAGAACTTTTACTTCCATTTTTATTTTAGCCATGTGACCTCTCAGGTTCTCTAGTCAGTTTTTCTCTCATCCTTATTTGGCCTTTGTGTCTGCATGTCTCTGTCTGTCTCTGTGTATGTCTGTGTGTTTCTGACCCTGTGATAGACTGGCAACATGTCCTCCCTGAATCCTGAGCCCACCCTGCCCTCACCTTCCAACCTGGAAATGGATAAGCATTACAAAATGACTGAGTAAGTGAGTTGGAGTGTGTTTCTCTGTGTATGTCATTGTCTTCATGGGTCTTTCTGTGTCTCTCTGTATGTTTCTGTGAGTCAGCATGTGTCTCCACATCTCCCTTCATGTCTCATTGCACGTCCCTGCAAACCGGTCTGTCTCCATGAGTTTTGTGTGCTGCTGCATGTCTGTGTGTTTCTCTATGTATACCTATGTGTCTCTGTGAGTTTCTGTGCTTGTCTGTGTACCTCTGTGTGTCTCATAGCATGTCCTGTGTATTGTTGTGTCTTGTTACTTATTCACTGTGTCACTGTTTGTGTTTCTCTATGGGACCCAGTGTTTCTCTCTGTGTTTCCTCTTGTCTCTGCATGTTTCTGTAACACTCTTTGTTTCCCTCCTTCCGTCACTGTGTGTCTTTGTGTCTTTGAATGTCTCCGCATTAGTATGTCAAATCATGTGTAAGTTACTCCTTCACCCTCTGCAACAGTCTGAAGTCCGTCATGGCACCAAGAAGATTTGCCTTTCAGTAACGTCACACATTCTCCTGTTCAAGATCCACAAGCTATCTAGATGGACATGTGTCTGCAAGGTGTTTGACAGTACTGCTTTAATGGACATTCTGTTTGTGTATGTGTGTGTGTATCTGCCATGCTTTCACTTCCCCATTCTAAATGAGCACTTAGCCAATTTCACAACAATGACAGACTGGATTAGTTTGCACATATTTTGAGACATATGCACAATGAGCTTGAGACAATAACAAGAAATACAGCTTTCAAGGGGATTCAAATCAAATTTAAATGTAAAATGGAGAATATTTTAAAATGCTCCATAACTTTCATTTGTCACAAATGATAAGCTTTGCAAATTTGTTGTGGAAGCTTAACAGTTTAATTTTTACTTTTATGCAAAATTATAATTTTCACTGTGGAAAAACTTGGTTTAAATATTACTTTATACTTATGAATTTACTCTATGATAATACAACACAGTGTCTAAGATAACTACAGCATTAAATAAACTAAACGCTGCAATGTGACTGGAACACATACTCTATGACTTGGCATACAAGGCAGAGCTCAAAGAATTGGTCAAATGCTTTGCATTACCTCCAAAATCACAAAGGCTGCAGCTGTCAGCTGACTGACTGTCAACATACACTGAAGAAAATGAAAAAGAGAGAAACAAGGAAAGATAAAAAAAAAAAAAAAAAAAAGGAGAAACAACACAAATGGGTCAACCACGCATTTACATGTGTGTCTAAAGGTTAATGTTTTGTTGGGCTCAACGGGAGTTTTATTACAATATACACTGTATATACAGCTATAAATGTAAAGCCTTCGGATCACAAAACTATGAATGGAAAAAATATTTACCCATGCCATGTGTTCTCAGTGTTGACAGTTAGACTATGAATATTTTCTATTCAAAGTGTTTTGACTTTTTTTAGCAAAATCTTAGTTTGAATGTGTACTGTATTCTGTTTATATGCACAGTATATTTGTTGTGTGATTCTCAGCATTATGTAGAAAACATAACTCATGCATAACACTATTTTTGGCACTACACTGACCTTTGTGAAAGGCACAACATCTTACATCTTTCTCATAGTTTATTGAAAGTCCTGTTATCGATGAGAGGATAGATATTTGGTTTGAAGAAACAAAATTCATTGCAGTGTAGTTTTTTATCTGTCTCAAGTTTCTCTCTGGGATTCAACAACAGCTCCATGAGCCAACCAAATGGGCTATGTGTGTTTTTTTTTTGTGGACTAAGCACTTAAATAGTTATTCACATCTTCAACTCACATTTAAATATTTGCAAAGTTTCATTTCTAAGTTCATCAAAGTTGGGAGTAACAATTGACAAAACAATTTCCTTTCAATTTACATTTGAGTATTTTTATTATGTTCCATGATTTTAGAACAACGTGAAACTCAACTGGTGGAAATTGTGTGAAATCATTAAATGATCCATAATAATTAATAAATGCACCTTGAGCTATACACAGAATTGTTTATGTCATTGTTTTCTCTAAATATATAAGATAACTTCTTTCAAATTTTATTGGTTTGGATCAAACTTTTGAGTGCTTCACTACCAATGACTGGATGTCAAATTCTATCATTGCCAGATGAAGAATAATATGAACCTTTATTCAACACAAACAAGAGGAAGATCATTGTCTCTGTTTGGCTTCCTCTTCCTAGTGTTTGATAAACTTGTGAAGCAGGAGGATGATAGGCTTGACCTGACCAATCAGTGGAACAGAGGTGAAGAGCTGCCGTAAGTGTGTAGACAAAGAGACTCCACTGCAAACAATTAAAGACTGGACAGGTGTTGAGGTTCAAGCAGAGAAATATATTCTTCTTCAATAAATGTTTTCTTCTTTAGCTACCTCCCCTAAATAATTTACTTGAGTACAAAACATGGAGAGAAAAGAAAGCAATAAGAAAGAAAGCAAGAGGGAGGAAGAGAGAGATGGATAAAGGAAAAAGTGTCTCTACACATATGAACATTTGTCCCTGATCGCCATAGAACCTGTCCACTTCAAGGAGACAGGAGAGAGCACTGACAGCTTCTTAGAGTATTATGTCTGCTGGCCACAAATCATGCATGCCTGATCTGTGTGTGTGTGTGTGAGAAAGTGAGTGAGTGAGAGGTTAAGGGAGTGAACCAATGCAGGAATTGAATGTAGCTAAGTAAACCAGACACTGAGAGATGTACTCAAACATTCATTGTAGCTTTTTGTCCCACCGACAAGAGTCCTCCACAGAGACACACATCCACCAACAGCAATCTTATCAAGGCCAAGCCCATGGTTCATGACTGTTTTCTCCAGCAGCAAAAACCTGACAGCTGGTTGCATATTGAAGTTGCTATACAGTATTGAAAAAGACCAATTAAAACCTATGGCTTTCCACTATATCTGCAGCTGTAGCCAGTATAAAACAAAATAAAGTATTACACTGCTTCATCTGGTTTTCATTGCTTTCACAGTTTTAGGGGAAGGTTTTATTTTAGGGAGGAATTCAGGATGTTTAGAAGTAAATACACTGCTAAAAAAAAAAATAAAGGGAACACTAAAATAACATCCTTGATCTCAGTGAATGAAATATTCCAGTTGAAAATCTTTATTCATCACATAGTGGAACGCGTTGAGAACAAAATTACAAAAAACTGTGTAAATCAAAGTAATTACATGGAGGTCTGGATTTGGAATCATACTCAAACTAAGTGAAAAAAATAATTACAAGCTGATAAAAGTTCAGTGGACATTCCTCAAGACACGTCAAAATGAGGCTCAGAAGTGTGTGGCCTCCACGTGCCTATATGGCCTCCCAACAACACCTGGGCATGCTACAGTTGTTTGATGTCTCTGTGTGTAATGTTGCTGCTACACTGCAATTTCCCAGCCTGGGATAAATAAAGTATATCTATCTATCTATCTATCTATCTATCGATGAGGTGGTGTATGGTGTCCTGAGGGATGTCCTCCAAGTCCTGGAATAAAGCATCAGTCAAATCCTGGACAGTCTGTGGTGCAACGTGGCATTGGTGGATACAATGGTACATGATGTCCCAGATGTGCTCGATTGGATTCAGGTCTGGGGAAACAGGCAGGCCAGTCCGTAGTATCAATGCCTTCATCATGCAGGAACTGCTGACACAGCAGAAACATGCATATTAGTGGCCTGCTGGAGGTCATTTTACAGGGCTCTGGCGGTGCTCCTCCTGTTCCTCCTTGCACAAAGGAGGAGGTAACGGTCTTGCTGCTGGGTCGTTGCCCTCCTACGGCCCGCTAAACATCTCCTGGTATCTCTTCCATGCTCTGCACATTGTGCTGAGAGATACAGCAAACCTTCTTGCCACAACTCGCATTGATGTGCCATCCTGGATGAGCTGCCCTACCTGAGCAACTTCTGTGGGTTGTAGACACCGCCTAATGTGACCTCTAGGGGTGAGACCACTGACAAAATGCAAAAGTGACCAAAACAGCCAGAAAGGATGAGTACAGAGAAATAGTCTGTAGTCACCACCTGTCGAACCACTATAGGGGCTGTCTTGCTAATTGCCTCTCATTTCCACCTGTTGTCTATTCCATTTGCACAACATCAGGTGAAATTGATTCACAATCAGTGTTTCTTCCTAACAGTTACATTGTGTTGTTTAGTCGTTCCTTTATTTTTTTGAGCAGTGTAATTCCAGGTAGTCCAAGCCTTGTGATTAGATTCATTAGGTCTTATAGGGACAGCTGGGTGTCATCTGTGTAGTGGTGAATTTTTTGTGGGGCTTCCTGATAATGTGCTCTGATATGAAATCTAACACCTGACTGAAACTCTTCAAACAAACCATTTCTATGCAAATGTTCATTTAACTGTGTGATTTTGAAAATCTATGATGCAAAGTCTGTTGTTAAAGCCAAATTAATCAGATCCAAAATTGAAGCGTTAATTAGTGGTGTAAAGTAGGAGGGTTCAAGGAATTAAACTATCATGATGGAGCATTGGTCAGGATGCTTGGAAAGGAAACCATGAAATGTGACTTTTCTCAGAATGTTTATTCCATAAACTGGGTTGGGGAAGTGTATGGAGAAAAAAAAGAATGAAAAAAAAGCAATACAAGATAAAACTACTATCGTGTCATTAAAGGGAAATAATGTTTCAATTAAACTAAATGCCCATTAGATAAAATGCAGTGTAAAGTAAAACCTCTTACCAGGTCTGCCACCTCATGTAAATGCAAAAGAATGAGTGAAAATGAGGGCTGTGTTTAAATAGGGCTTGAGATCAGTGAGAAGGAAAGAAGAAGATAAGGAAGAAAAGGAAGTGGGATAAATCAAGCAAAACTACTGAATCTTTACTAAAAGTGGTAAAACACTACAGCAGTGAATCTGGAATGATTAGAGGAACACAAGTATTAGTTCTGTGTGTTGCCTTGACCTCCCAGCTGTTCAGCATAGTGTGTTAGAAGGCCAGTTTACTCTATATGCTCAGTATGGCACCCTCTGTAGGTCAATGTATGTCAGTTGAACTGAAATAATATGGTTGCTGCTTGTCATGCTGGAGTACAAAATGAAGCTTTGGTGGAAGGATTAGTCTAACTGGAGCAAGAGAGTATCTAACCCATCTTTGTAACTTTTTTAAAAATCACAATATCCACTTTTTACCAGTCTGTAAAAAATACTGTTCATACCGACAGAAACAGAGCATACAGAGAGCTGCGAATCATGAAATGAGAAGAGTGGCATACTTAAAACACAAAGTCAACTCCCAATTCACCACAAATGATCAGACTCCTGCCTTCAACAAGCCTATGTGTCAATACTGAGTGAGACTCAGAAAGCCACCTACCAACACAGAAGGTCAGCCCACAGGTCCACACCTTGTTCATGAATTTTAATCCAAACAACTTCACACTCACTCAGTATCATCTCAAGACCTTCAAGATGAAATGCCTGCCTTTCTATGTTTTATTTTACAGAGATTTTATTGCTCTTATCTGTTTGAACTAATCCTTCATCATAGCTTTTATTTTAGTTTAGATAATTACTTTGATTACTCTTTTATTTACTTTTCTTTTAATATTTTTATTACCTTCATTGAAGATGGCACAGTACAATGGTAGTGTGTGCTATTGGTTCTCCTCCATTGAGACGGATAGTGATGTTGCATCACAATCTCACAATCCCTGGGCCTAGGAACTGCCGCTAGATTACAGAGTGCAGTCAGACTAGACAAATGAAACATTTCTGACTAATAGACTCTTGCCTAAGGTTGCCTCAAGTGAAATATAAAAAGGTGTTGGATTTTTTTAAAACCTTTTTTTTTTTTTTTTTAATTTTTACAACACACACCCAGTTTAATAAATAAAATAAAAATCCAATGAATCTTTCTTATACATTTATTTAGGTCAGTGAGTCAGGTGACGACATGTAATTTACACTTAGCTCTGCCCACCTTGATAATGCATAGTGTTATTAGAAGATGTCACCCTAGGCTAACATTTAATCCTCCTTCAATTACATTTAACATAGCTGGGAGGCATTTAAGGGAAAATGTTCCCCTAAATTTGATACCCCCAGGGCTGCCTGAAACATCTGGACAGCCTTCCCTGACTGTCCAGATCCCATTCCCGGATGTCCGTAAGTGTTATTTGTTTAGAGTGTATCTCACAATGTAGGTCAACAATTGGATAGGAGCCAGCTCTGCAGACAGATGGAGGAACCTGAAAGGAAGCTGACCAAGCATGGGCAGGAAGAGCACACGAGCACACTGCTGTGATACATATATCCTCCTTTTTCAAACCGTGTACATGCACACAGATGACTAGAATGTATGAATATGCATCTTCATATACAGTTAACAATGATTTACTGTTGTGATACCTGTCAATGCAGATGCAGCTGTATTGTTGTGGTTTGTCACACAATGATACAATGTTAATTCACAGTACGTGTTTTGTCATGAGCAGCACAGTGGCATATTAATGTTGCATTTGCGTCACAGCAAGAAGGTTGTGGGTTTGTTTCCCAGAGTTTGCATGTTCTCCCAGTGTTTGCATTGGTTTCCTCCTACTGTCCAAAGACATGCATGTCTATGTTGATTGGTGACTCTAAATTGTCTGTAGGTCTGAGTGTGAGTGCTTGTTGGTCTCTGTCTCTCTGCTTTGGCCCTGTGATGGACTGGCAACCTGTCCAGGGTGTATTCTCACCCAAAGTGAGCTGGTATTGGCTCCAACACCCACTGTGACCCAGAAACAGATAAGCAGTAGAAGATGAATGAATTAATGTTTTTTTTATGACATTATAAACATCAACTCATTTACACTGAGTTTACTCAGATACCCATAGCCTGTCTCTTGCTGCTAATGTTTTACATAAGGTAAACAATTGCGATGTTTTCAAATTTAGTAAGATAGCCTGAGTTGGAAAAAGGAAAAATTTGGGGCTCAGTGATTAAGGATAGGGTAAAAGGAAATGTTATGCAGAAACTGGCTATTTTCAATATGAGGATACTGAGACATTTTTCTCAAAAGTCCACTAGTAATCATAGCAGAACTAAAAATGCATGCAAAGACTGTACACACCTGGCTCCAGTCTCCTCAGCTTACCATCACCAAACTCCAAGTAAATCCAAAATGCACTAATCCCTGAAAACACTTTAAACCATTAAACTCAGAGGATTTTTTAAAACACATAAACCAGGTTCATATTCACAGAAAAAAACAAACAGGAGCTCCTCTCTTCCTGTTTTCCCTCTTCTTTTCTTCCTTTTCACCCCAATGCAATTCTGCAGCTGTTGACAGTTCACCAAGCTAAATGCTTTTAGTTTCCCAGTTACTTGGGATTTAACCAAGCATGTATTTTAATGAATGTTTAAGGTTAAATATGGCAAGTTGCATAGTCAGTAAGAAGAAATAAAGGAGTTATATCAAGTTCTCTTGTGAAAGTGCAGATGTAGCATTTCAGTTTAACATGGTCCTGCAATCATTCAACAAGAGACTGGAAGCCTCTTACCAAGAATCATTTATGTGAGCAAGTTAACAGATAAAATTACCCTTTCACGTAAAATTACTTGGACAATTTAATTCTTTGAATATCATGAGTCAGGCTTTTGGAATGAAAGCATTTATTTCTCTATAATTTACCCCCCCCCCCCAATACCCATCCACCCCACATCCCAGCACCAAGGTGAGCCAGAACCTGAGGGATTGGGTCAGGGGGACAAGCATTGCCTCCATGGGCACACACAGGCTGTGCACCAGAGAGACATTACGTTCAGGAACAGGGGGCTGTGGCCAAGTGCCCCTGGCACATCAAGATCAAAGAGACTGAGGCAGTGGAAAATCATGGGCGTGGAGCCCCAGCAATCCCAAGGGGCCCATTTAAAGCATCCAGAGAGGGAGGAGGGCTCCCCTATACAGGTCTCCCAACTATAGAGATAACCCACTAATTAGCCCTTTCCTGTGCCTCCTTGATTCCTGTCAGAGGGCTAGAGCACGCTCCTGTTTTGGAACTTGCCCTTTCAGAAAAACTCTGCAGGCCCCCCACCAGGACTTTTCTCAAACAAAACTCAGGGAGACGAACATGCCAACTGCCCCAGCACCTTCCACGAGCCAACCGCTACAGGACATCACCTGCCCACTCGTATGTGCAGAGATAGAATGCAGGATAGGATTTATTGTGGGCACAGAGGTCAGGCAGAAGAGAATCCAGAGCAGAGGAAACCAGGCAAAGCGATGTTGTAAGAGTCCAAACAGGGGTGCAGAGCAGAGATTAAGTGAATCCAGTGAAGCAGTCGAGGGCAGGGGAGTGGGGGTTGGAGAGTGGGGCTGGAGAGCTGGGGCGGAGAACCAGGAGTGGAGCAGGGTGGTGGCTAGAGACTGGGATTCTGCTCTAAATCTTCTGAGCGAGCCATAAGTCTATACCGCAAGGGTAAACCAATGATCTGGAAAGGAGTGGAGTGCAAGACCAGTCCTAAAATACTGTGAGTGCAGGCTCGATGGTGGATTGGTGGCAGCTGTGCAGATGGCTGATTGGTGGCAGGTGTGTAGACTGCTGAGGAGAAACTCTGACTCTGCCTGGCTTGAGGCCAACCTCCAATGGGGACCAGGGAAACTAAAAGACAACACAGAAAGATATACTACCACAAAAGGAGAGTGAGACAAAAAGGAAAAAACAAAAACAAAAAAGGAAAACAGGGATCCTGACAATGGCAGTATAACTAAAGAGACAGTATCAGAGCTTTTTTTTTTTTCTTTACTTTTTTTAACTGTGAGCTTTATCATGGAGGAGGGTGTAAGACAGCCCAACCCCCGGACTGACACTGGGAGTTCGTTCCAAAGCCTTACTCTTGGTGACCAATTGGGACAGCATGGAACTCAGAGCATATGATGGAGTTTGGTAATTAAGAGCTATACATGAAGGGTTTCAAATTCTATTCTGAATTTTACTGGGAGCTAATGAAGAAAATCTTGCACAGGAGACATATGAAAGAAAGCTGTCTTATTTTACATGAGTAACAAAGGACATGTTCTGACTAAAATGACTCCAACATTCCTGAGAGTGGAACTGGAGGCCAGGGTAATACTGTTCAGAGGGGTTAAATCTAATGCGTCTCTTAGGGCCAAGTACAATGACTTCAGTTTGGTCTGCATTCAGAGTTAAGGCATCATCCATACCTTTATGTCTCTAAGACATGCCTGAAGCCTGACTAGCTGATTAGTTTCATTTGGCTTCATTGACAAGTAAACTAAGTATCATCTGCATAACAGTGAAAATTGATGCTGTGCTACCAGATAATATTGCCAAAGGGAAGCATATATAGGGAAGCCTAAGGGAAGCTGTTTGAGAATCATGGAACACTGTGCTTCTATTTGTTTCTTTGTTAGTCTGGATGTTGAATTTCAATGTCCAAGTCCAAGATCCTCTGCATACAACTTCTATTTCCGGGGTAGGAGTCCATCAGTTCCCATGAATGTCTTGCTGTTGTTATGTTATGTTATGTTATGTCATTAGTGGCATAACCCCCCCCCCCCCCCCCCCCCCCCACACACACACACACACACACACACACACACACACACAGAAAGAAATAAAGCATCATGCATTTGTTCTTCTGCCAAAGAAGCAGGTCTGAGGCCTCATTCTTTCTATACTCAGACAGAATGTCTGAGATAATAACCTCAGGGTAAATCTGGATTACTGACTCTTTACAGATGTACCTCAGGCCTGAGCTCTGATAAATACAGAGGCACGTGTAAAAAGTGTAGAGTGAATGTTGCGGTGGTGGTACTGATATTATGCAGGCAAACGCCACTCAAAAACTAAACACAATCATGCTCATGCTCAAGTAGTATGTGTTGTCTTTACACGAACGTAAGTGACTCACTTCTTGTTTTCGATGGAGTAATAAGGAAACTCATAGTCAAGGCTTTTGTTAAGACACTATGTCCACACTCCTAAAGGTTCAGTCCATTTTGAGCAGAATAACAGGAAGTAGAAAATGGTTGAGTAAACTGGTTAGGTGATGCCTCAGACTGTGATTAAAAAAAAGAAAAAAACATAATAATAATTGGATGACCCTTTTTTGGTACCACAGGTGGGCTTCTGACACTGGTTGGCAATGACATAATATCATACAGTAAATGTTCCACAATTGAAAGTCCAATGTGGCAACAGGAGAAGCCAGAGGCACTCTTACTTGAAGTGAGAAGTTTCAGGAGACTCTGAAGACAGCATGTGGACAGGCAACCCCCTGCAACCCTAACGAATGGAAAATTAATCGAGTGAATGTTAAATTTTATTTGTGAATGTTTTGGGTGAAACTAAATATTTATCTAATATGCAAATTCTTGGTGCTGGCTATCGGAAGTACCAAAATAACATATTGGGATAGTCAGACTGTGCTTATAGAATTAAATGATGAATTCAAACCAACTTATCGGGGAAAATGTATACTCGAACGTCACTCCACTTTTCGCCAGGGCAATTACAATTACAAATTACAAATTACAAATTGCAAATGAATTTTTTCACCTACATCAACAGACATGTCTACATGTCGACAGCTATGTGGTGGATTACTGCAGGGAAGGGTGAGGGGCCTGGGTCAGCCAAGGTGAAACCAAAACGTCTTGATCGCCCCCCCATGGCTGCCTGTGTTACAAGTCATGTCCTGTAACACGTCAAACATCAAATAAAATTTTCTTTCTTTCTTTTCTTTTTTTACTTTTTACTATTGCAGGTAGCCATTGTCATGCTAATGTCAATTGTTAATTTTCCCCAAAGTCTGAAGCAGCAGCAGCACACTACAAAAGATTTTGAATGTGGGTTTTTGAGAAAACTGTAAAAGTCTCATGCAAATGGGAACATACTTTCCCTCCAAACTGCATGCTGGTATCTTTCATAACTCCAACAAGCAAAAATATTGGTACACGCTTCACACTGTAACTGGCCAGCTGTCTATCTCCTAAAATAAACCAGAGTCAGGCTCCCTCTTGTATTTCCTGTGGGTTTACAGCAGATGAGAAAAATGTTCACAAAAACACAACTGAAGTTAGTGTTATTGGTTTCAAAGTACAGTGAATCACAAGGTCTCTTTTTCCTGTTGCACCCTCTTTTTCTGCTGACTGTAGCAGGTCCCCTGGAATCAGCCACACACACATATATGGACAGAGGTAGTTTTTGGTGTTCTCTCTTGCATGTGCAGAAATCTAGGCTTCCACCTAATAGTTTGAGCATGCTTAAAGAAATTACTTTTGACAGGGTGCACACTACTTTACCCAACCCTCCGAGCCAAAATGAAGAGGACAGCAAAGATGAGAACAAAGTTTTTGTAAATATTTTTGCAGAGTTAGAATCTGTTGATCTCCCTCTTGGAACAACACTAAGGTAACAAACCTGATTTTGAGAGAAATAAGATACTTGTTTATCTTAATGTCCACATCAAGAGTAAGGAGACTACTTATGTGAAGAAATTCAACTCAGGATATTTTGCATTCTTAAATGCCAAATGTCTAATTTAACATTTTGTGCAACACTCATAGAAAACCCCATTAAAAACCCATAGAAACATAGAACATAGAAAGAAATTAGTTTTATGGGCAGGAGCAGTGCATAACCTTTCTATTTTGCTTGATATGATGCCTGAGATAATAACCTGGAGTCACTCGGACCTAGGAGAAGCATTACAGCATCTCTACAAAAACATAATTTTGAAAACTATATGTGTGTGTAGTTTATGTTATATAATGTTAATATAATTTTCAAAATACTAAAGGTGATTTTGGTTTAGTGCACTCCTATACAGACTTCACAGACTTGTGATTGTGATGTTATTATGAAAAATTTCGAAAAATTATGATATATTACTTTCTAAGACCCACTCTAGCAAACTCAGTGATATAGCCAGCTTGGTTTACCAGGTTACCTAGCACATAATTCTGGGTAAAGTTGTTGGGATGTGCGAATTTCTTGCTGCGACCAACGGTATTGGAAGTAGGTAACGAAGTTGTGGCCATTGAATAGATCCCAGCTGTATTGCGCCTCCTAGAGACCATACCCCGACCCTCCTCTGCTGCAGTTGCAGCGGTAGGCACTATACACACACAACAATCATGGCGGAAAGTGAAACCCTGGAATATGTAACGGAGCACGAACGGATTTTACAGGAAATAGAGAGTACCGACACGGCGTGTGTTGGTCCCACTCTTCGGTGAGATTAAATGCTTTCGCGAAAAGTACAAAAAGTATCTATGTAGTATTTCATAATTTTTGGTGGCATGCGCTCAGAATCAGACCTTTTGTTCATGACCTAGAGTAGCCAACCTAGCCACCGGTTGGCTAATGTTAGCAATTATTGCCAGCAGTCGATATTGTGTTGAAATAGAGCTTGAGCCTGGCCGTCCTGCTACGTAACAGGCTAACGTTGACCAGTGATTCAAACGACTTGATTTAGCTTCAGTAAAAGCGGGACTGTTAGGGGTTTTGTTGGTTCTGCATGTTGATGGATAGTTGTTGATCTGTCAAACATCACTTGTGGGTGTGGCTATGGGACTTTGCATCTTGTCAACGTTGCTACGATGCTAACAATTCTGGCTAGTCAGTCAGCTAAAATCGAAAGTCCACGCTACTGATATTGCGCTGTACCGGTGGTAGATGGTGGAATGACTCGTCTTGGCCCCTTGTTGTTGTATTGTGGTTTTCAAATAGGCTGGTGACGTTGAGATGGAAATGATGAATAACCTGCCACAATGGTTTTGGTAGCTATCTACCTGCTTCTAAGACTACAATGAACTACCTTAATTTTGTAAATTTATAGTCCAGTCCTAACTTTATATGTGGTGAAGTAGCATTAGAGGTGAATTGAATATTGTCTGCTGACACTAAGATGATGTTATAAATTCATGCAATTCTAGTCAGCTTGAGGTAAAGAGCATATACTCAGTAATTTACAGTCAAGAGACAAAATGTGTACTTTATTAGCTTATTTGTTATTTAGAAAAAGCAATTATGGGTAGACTCAGGCTCAGGAACAGATAGTTCCTCTAACCAGTAACCCAGCCTCACACCAGATCTAATTAAAGGTGGATGATATGAGCATACATTTTACTACTTAAGAGTAGTTTTTCTGTGTACTCAATGCATGCAACTGTCCTTAGTTACTCCAGCTAAAGTACTGGTAGTTTTTTTCGCAGTGTGGCCTGGCAGATGTGTATACCTCCTTCTGGGTATGGATTAAGATATCAATAAAAGGCAGAAGTCATACAAAATGTTGGGAAATTGTAAATGTTCTAAAGGATTTATAATGTGTATATCTGGGTTTTGGTAGTACAACTGACAGACTTTTTACACACTAGAAAGTAGAAGGATAGGACATAGTTTTTTGTGACCCAGGGGCCACTTAACATTGGCTGAAATTCCTGTCTTGGCAGAAAGGAGGAGATAATGATCTATTTGTTTCAGCAAACACCTGCTTTCAATTATTAATAGCAGGAAGGAGGACGCTTATATGGCAGCATGGAAACTAAGAATTACTGGGCAGCATCAACATGTTTGCATCCACCAGCATGTGTTGTGTTGGCCATTAAATCAATTCTTTGCTTGAGGTCATTCAGGGATTGTTGTAATCACTTTATTAATCTAGATCATCATTCTGTTAGCCATTGTTAGTTGTGCTGCTTTGTGTCATATCGGAAGTACTTAAATATCCTTTTGATTATTTATCATTTGTAGCAATTCATAAGTTAATTAGTTAAATGTTATAGTTATTAGTTATTAGTTATATGCTAATTAACCTTGAAAATATGATATTGTAAATGTTCAGCCATTATTTATATTTTTGATATTGAAATTGATATTGAAATAATACTTGCAAAAAATGCAATTGCCATTTCTTTCTTGCATTCATCTCATGTCATCTCAGCCATTGTCCAACTGAAATGATTTAACAGTAAGGAACTACATTTTAAAGGGAAGCAGCATCTGATTTGTTAACAAAATCCTCTCAAAGGTTGCCTGCTGTGTACAGACATCAGGTATAGTGGATGTGGTTTATGCTAAATATGACTGACAAAACAATGATGTCAGAAGATTTGGGTATTATGATCTTATAAACCACAATAGAAAATTGGGCATTCACCACTTTTGATAAAATTGGTAAACTTAATCAGATTAAATGGCCTGTAGTGACAGCCTGGGTAGTGTAGTGGTTAGCGTGCGCACCATGTTATTGTTGCGTCCTGGGTCCGACTCCAACAAGGGTACCGTTGCTCCATGTCATTACCCCCTCTCTCTTTCTGCTTTCTAATGGCCCCTGCCACTTAATGTCAGAAGAAAGCCAAAATAAAAATGATTCCCATGTACTACTCAATCAAAATGATACAATTTAATGGCCCCCTCTGTGAAAGAAAATAGAGTGTCATTTTGTGTTTTGCACATTCTGTGTTAGCTTTTCTTTCTGTCACAACTATTTACAGTTTTATATTCAACCAACAATCTCTACATATCTGTATAAAATATCCATTTAAAAACCAGTGGCAGAGGCCACCCTAGACAGGTCAATTCAAATCAAATCAGATTTATTTGTATAGCACCAAACAAAGTTACATCAAGGCACCTTACATATAGAGCAGGTCTAGACCAAACTCTTTATAAAATTATTAAGAGACCCAACAGATCCCCTAATGAGCAAGCACTTGGCGACAGTGGTAAGGACAAACTTCCTTTAAGAAGTAGAAACCTCGGGCAGAACCAGGCTCGGGGGGGCGGCCATCGGTTGGGTTGAGAGTGGGAGAGAGGGAGAGTGGGAGAGAGGGAGAGAGAGAGAGAGGGAGAAAGAGAGAGAGGAGAGGGAGTGAGAGAGGTATGGGGGGGTGTAGTGCAGGGTGAGAATGAGAGCATGAGAGGGGGACATCCAAAACAGGTGCAGGCAGGAACACCGCATGAAGTTCATGGAGATGGGCTGTAGTATGGAATTCATGAAGACATGGGAGCAGCAGGTGTTGCAGGAACATAGGCTGGCAATGAGTCACCATCTGCAGGTTGAGGACAGGGAGAGAGTGGAAAGGAGTTGGGAGAGAGAGAGACTTTGGGAAAACAGATGTTTTTAAGAAGTGTGGTTACTTTCAACATATAGAAGGGGAGGGAGGGAGTGTGAGTGAGTGAGTGAGTGAGTGAGTGAGTGAGAGAGAGAGAGAGAGAGATGCGCTCAGTCCTTTCCCAGTAGTCTAGGCCTATAGCAGCATAGCTACAGAGTAGATGGACTTTAACTTTTTAAGTATAAGCTCTGTCATACAAAAACGTTTTAAGGCTGATCTTGCAAATTGCTAAAGAATCCGCCCCCCCAGACCACTACTGGAAATTGGTTCCACAGAAGAGGAGCCTGATAACTGAAAGATCTGCCTCCAGATTTACTCTCAGAGACTCTAGGAACCACAAGTAAACCTCCATCTAGTACTGAACTGTAAGACGCGACTTAACTAATCAATTAATGCAAGAGAAGGGAAAACCTCGGGCAGAACCAGGGTCATGGAGGATAGCCATCTCAAATATCAATACTTAGCTAAGTATCAATACTTTGGACAGCCTTACAGGATTCATTTCACCAAATTGATGCAATAATTTTTTATTTCAATTGAAAAGACCTGGCAGCATGGTGGCATAGTGGTTATTTTTTGCTGCCCCACAACAAGAAAGTAGCAAGTTCAGTTCCTGAGCCTGGGGCCTTTCTGTACAGAGTTTGCATGTTCTCTCCATGCTGACGTTGGTTTCCTCGGACTGTCCAAAGACAAGCGTGTTTAGGTTAATTGTTGACTTTAAATTACCCTTAGGTCTGAGTTGTTGCTCGCCTTTGTATGTCTCTGTGTATTGGCCCTGTGATGGACTGGTGACCTGTCAAGGGTGTACCCTGCCCTTGACCCGCCACCCCCATGACCCGGAAACAGATAAACAGTAGAAGGTGAGTGAATTGAAAAAACCTTTCATGTGGTCAAGCAACTCTACAGATTGGTCTGACAGGGGGTTGAGGCAACAGCAATCTTAGATTAACATCTGTAATCTGTAACTTTCATACTAGATCAAAATATCTGAGCAATTTCCCTGATATGCAGGCCTCCTAAATCAAATTAAACTGTTTTGTCTTCAAATCCTGTTACTATAAATGAAAGGAATCACCAGACTCAGTGTACTACAATAAATGCACATTTCCCCCTCTTTGCCTTTTTGAATTTATGAATTAATTGGTAATAATTGTTTTGAAAACTTGGGTAAAGGAATCACATGTTTAGAATAATGTTTGTCGTTAGAATAGCCCTATTTAAGTTAATTCAATACTATTTATCAACAATAATTGAACATAGCATTTTACTACCTTACCTTCACTAGATGGAGCTGTTACTTCAGGTAAAATGAATTATCAGTCATTTTGACCATCAGCACACAGTATGTCAATTTTGCGTCTTAGTTAATTATTTCTTAATCGTTAAATCGCAAGCATTTTAAAAGAATGTTTACCTATGTCATTTTGGTTTATCTCATGTTATTTTATTTAGCATCCTTCTGTTTAATCAGCTTGATGACTTTACACTGAGTTATTATATCAATTGTGAACGAATATATTATTCCAAAGTCATTTTGTTTTCACAAACATGTAACATAGAATAAACTGACAGCTGGCACATTTTCAGGCAGTAGTTCATTCATTCATTCTGGCACATTGCATAATTTGGTTTTATTCTTTGAGGTAATATTGAATGAGCTGGAGGCTTCTCAAGTTATGTTCATGTTAGAACCCCTATTTAAAACAATGCCTGTTAAAAAAGGAAACATGGTGTTTGAAATTAAATAATAACAGAATACAAATGAAATTCAGGTGTTAAAATGAGAGGTAGTTTACATGTAGCAGGAGATGAAAAAAGCGAAAACAGGTTAGGATGTATGTAAAAATTCACATGACAAACAAAGGCCAGGAACATTAAAGAAATTGATCCTTAGATTTTACATTCTATTGGAGTTGATTGTGAAAAAGTGAGTCAAAAGGTCACTGCTTTATGTTTGTTTTTACCTGAGCTGGATGTGTGTTATTATAGGGCATTATAACTATGACCAAAGACATAAAAATATTCCCCTTATATTTCATGGTTTTGTGAAATAAGATATTTTATGTAACTTTTTCTATGTAACTCATAGCCCTTAAAACTTATCCGTGAAATAAAAATATAATGAAACTTTAAATGAGCACAATATCACCATCTTCAATGACTTTTCAAAGCACTTTTTCTAGTGGTCCAAAACAAGAATATTTGTGCTAACAGATTTTAGCATTGGTTAGTGAGCAGTGATCAATAACAACAGTACTGTTGACTGTAATTCTCTTTATGTTTAAGGTATTACATCTTTTATCTAACCTTTTGTGAAGGACAGCTATGTTTTTGTTGCATCTTAGGAGAAATGTATTGAAATAAGTCAGTCTTCCTGCTAGTTTGTTACAGTGGTTCATCAACAAAAGTTCATATAGTGCAGAAAGCATTCACCATGCAGACATCTGCAAAACTGTAGAAATTTAACCTCAAACTGCAAGCAAGGACGCCTCTTCTAATCAAATCAAATCAGATTTAATTGTATAGCGCCAAATCATATGAAAGTTACATCAAGGCACTTTACATGTAGAGCAGGTCTAGACCAAACTCTTTATAAAGTTATTTAAAGAGGCCCA
Source organism: Echeneis naucrates (assembly GCF_900963305.1). Classification (NCBI taxonomy): domain Eukaryota; kingdom Metazoa; phylum Chordata; class Actinopteri; order Carangiformes; family Echeneidae; genus Echeneis; species Echeneis naucrates. Next base: position 16,680,474 of record NC_042529.1, on the reverse strand, counting down.
ACAGATCCCCCGATGAGCAAGCACTTGGCGACAGTGGCAAGGAAAAACTTCCTTTAAGAAACAGAAACCTCGGGCAGAACCAGGCTCGGGGGGCGGCCATCTGCCTCGACTGGTTGGGTTGAGAGATGGGGAGGGGGAGAGGGAGAGGCACAGAGGGGCGGGGGTGTAGGCAGGAACATATTGCTACATGAAGTTCATGGCGATGAGCTGCAGTACAGAAGTCATGAAGATATGGGACCAGCAGGCGTTGAAGGAACATGGGATGGCGATGTGTCACCACCTGCAGGATGAGGACAGGTAGAGAGAGGAGAAGAGCTGGGAGAGACAGACTTCGGGAGAACATGGTTAGTAAATGCAGTAAAAATGCTTAGAACTGGAAGAAACTGTGATTTTTAAGAAGCATAGTTCTTATCAGCTTATGCAGGGGGGAGTGAGGGAGGGAGGGAGGAGAGAGAGAGAGATGCTCAGTCCTTCCCCCAGTGGCCTAAGCCTACAGCAGCATAGCTAAAGAGTAGAGGACTTTAACTTTTTAACTATAAGCTCTGTCATACAAAAAAGTTTTAAGCCTGATCTTGAAAATTGTTAAAGAGTCTGCCTCCCGGACCGATACTGGAAGTTGGTTCCGTAGAAGAGGGGCCTGATAACTGAAAGATCTGCCTCCAGATTTACTCTTGAAGACTCTAGGAAACACAAGTAAACCTCCAACTAGAGAGTGGAGTGGCCTACTGGGACAGTAAGGAACTATGAGCTCTGAGATATGATGGAGCTTGGCCATTAAGAGCTTTATATGTTAACAGAAGGATTTTAAATTCTACATTGTATTTTACTGGCAGCCAATGATGAGCAGCTAACACAGGAGAGTTCTGAATCAACTGAAGGCCTTTCAGAGATTTGTTTGGACATCCAGATAGTAATGAGTTACAGTAGTTCAGCCTAGAAGTTACAAATGCATGGACCAATTTTTCTGCATCATCCTGAGAGAGGATGTTTCTGATTTTCCTAATGTTTCTCAGGTGGAAGAAAGCTGCCCTACTGACTTGTTTTATGTGAGGGACAAAGGACATGTGCTGGTCAAAGGTTACTCCAAGGTTTCTTACAGTGGAGCTGGAAGCCAAAGTAATGCCGTCCAGCCTGATGAGATGATTAGATAGTATTTTTCTGAGGTGCTTAGGACCGAGTACAATAACTTCTGTTTTGTCAGAGTTGAGAAGTAAAAAATTTCCAGTCATCCAGACTTTTATGTCTTCAAGACATGCCTGCAGTCTGACTATCTGAGTGACTTCATTTGGCTTCATTGATAGGTACAGCTGAGTATCGTCTGAATAGCTGTGGAAGTTGATGCTGTGTTTCCTGATAATGTTGCCGAGAGGAAGCAGATAAAGCAGAAAGTGGATTGGTCCAAGTACCGAACCCTGCGGTACTCCATGACTGACTACAGTACATGAGGAGGAGCTGTTGTTAACATGAACAAACTGATGTCTATCTGATAAATAGGATTTGAACCACCTTAGTGTAGTTCCTTTAATCCCAATTTCATGTTCCAGTCTCTGCAGTAAAATATTCTGATCTATGGTGTCGTATGCAGCACTAAGATCTAAAAGGAGAAGTATGGAGGCTGATCCATTGTCTGAGGCCATTAGAATATCATTGGAGACTTTAACCAGCGCTGTTTCTGTGCTATGATGGGCTCTAAATCCCAACTGAAACTCTTCAAACTAGCCGTTCCCATCCAGGTGGTTGTGTAATTGTCTTGCTACGGCTTTCTCAATGATTTTAGAAATAAATGGAAGGTTCGATATGGGTCTATAGTTTGCCAAAATATCTGGATCAAGATTCGGCTTTTTAAGCTGGGGTTTGATGACTGCGGTCTTAATTAATCAGATCTAGAATGAACAGCTCATTTAAATAAAAAATCTCTTTAAAGAGCCTAGTTGTTACTGGGTCCAATAGACAGGTTGACGGTCTGGATGATGAAACTATAGAAGCTAGCACTGAGATTTAGAGGTGAGAATGACTCCAGATGTAAAAGAGGCGTTGCATTTGATTCAGGAGTTGCTGTATTCAGTAGAAGATTATTGTCTGATGTAGGTAAGAGCTGATGGGTTCTTTCTCTGATTGTGAGAATTTTATCTGTAAATAAGTCCATCAAATCATAGCTGCTTGGAGCTAAGGGGACTACTGGTTCAACTGAGCTATGGCTCTCTGTCAGTCTGGCTACAGTGCTGAAGAGAAACCTGGGGTTGTTCTTGTTTTCTTCTATTAGTGCTGAGTAATATGAACTTCTAGCACTGCTGAGAACTCTTTTATATATTTTTAAGCTTTCCAGGGTCTGTGAGACTCTTCCGACTTAATGGAACACCAATTTCTTTCTAATTTCCTTGATGTGTGCTTTAAGGCATGGATTTGGGAATTACACCAGGGAGCCAGCCTCCTCTGTTTGATTACTTTCTTTTTGAGAGCATGGCATTGTCAAGATTTGAACACAGTGTGGCCATAGTGCTAATCACAAGGTCATCAACCTGTGTATGGGAGAAATCCTCATTTGAAATTAGACATGGCATTTTTGGGATTGATGACGGAATGTTAGAACATTCAAACTCTTTAAATTTAGCCACAGCATCTTCAGATAAACATCTTCTATAGCTAAGTTTATTCCTCAATGCTGTGGAGCACATTAAAGTAAACTCAAATGTAATAAGGTAATGGTCAGTCAGGAGAGAGTTTTGAGGAAAAATTGTTAGCTTGTCAATTTCAATGCCATATGTTAGGTAAAGATCAAGGATATGATTGTAGACGTGAGTGGGTTCATTCACATGATGGGAAAAGCCAATTGAGTCTGGTAGGGAAAGAAACCCAGAACTAAGGCTGTCGCTTTCTACATCAACATGTACATTGAAATCTCCCAGTATAATGATTTTATCTGTGCTGAGTACTTACTCTAACATAAACTCAGAAAACTCTGATAGGAATTCTGAGTACGGACCAGGTGGACGGTCTACTGCAACTAACAGAACTGGTTTTTCATCTTTCAAGTTTGAGTGGGAAATACTAAGAGTGAGGCTTTCAAAAGACCTGCAGCCAGATTTTGGTCTAGGGTTGATTAATAGGCTTGATTGAAATATGGCAGCCACCCCCCCTCTTCGACCTGTGGTCCGAGGGATATGAAAAATAACATGAGTGTGGGGTGTAGCTTCATTAATGTTAACATACTCATCCTGCTGCAGCCAGGTTTCTACTATACAAAATAAATCAATACGATGATCAGCTATGAGATCATGAACTAGTAGAAATTCCACAGAAAGTCCACATTTAATTGCAGTGTTATTTGAGACCGAATTTGTGGCTGTTTTAATTTCAGTTAAGTTTTTGTTTTTAGCTCCTCTTCTGTTTAATTTGGGTTTAGTAACCTTTCTAAATTTAGGAGGTCGGGGGACAGACACAGTTTCTATAGACCTAAACATAGACAGAGACTCGTATTCTATTCTCGGCAGGTGACCGCTCTGACTGAGGCGCAGAGGAGCGTGTTAAACTGCGGCTCTGTCTCCTGGTCTCAACTCGGGATTGTCAGGGTTTTGGATTTAAAATAAACTCGGCCATATTCCTAGATATAAGAGCGGTCCCGTCCATGATGGGATGGACACCATCTCTCCTGATCAGACCAGGTATCCCCCAGCAAGTCTTCCAGTTATCTATGTAGCCCACATTGTTTTTGGAACACCACCTCAACAGCCAGCGGTTAAATGACGACATGCGGCTGTACATGTCATCACTGGTCCGATTGGGGAGGAGGCCGGAGAAAACTACATTGTCCGACATCGCTTTAGCAAAAGTACACATCGATTCCACATTCATTTTTGTGACTTTAGACTGGTGAAGTTGGTTGTCATTACTGCTGACGTGAATAACAATATTAGCATATTTACGTTTACCCTTAGCCAGCAGTTTCAGATAAGACTGGATGTCGCCTGCTCTGCCCCCCGGGATACACTTCACTATGGCCACCAGTGTCGCTAACTTCACGTTCCTCAGAATAGAATCGCCAATCACTAGAGTCGGCTTTTCAGCGGGTGTGTCGCTGAGTGGGGAGAACCTGTTGGAAACGTGAACTGGTCGGGGGTGAACCAGGAGCTGCTGCCTGCGACTACGCCTCTTGTGTCGGACAGTCACCATGCCGCCCTGACTAGATCCCAGCTGCTCGGGAGCCGCTCGGGTGCCACTGGGGGTGGGGGGGTGGGGGGCTCTCTCGGCTGCCGTAGGAGCTAATCTAGGTCGGCCCACGCTGGCTACAGGGTGGCAGCTAGCTACACTAGCATAAGTTAGGCTCGCTAAGGTGCGGAGCCGTGACGCTTACTCGCTAATTTTCGCCTCCATTTCTACCATCATCCTGCATCTATGACAAAAGGTGCTATCATAAAAGGAGGCAGAAGAATAGCTACACATGAGGCACATAGAACAGGAGAGGAGAGGAGAGGGAGAAGGAATAAGAGAGAGTGGAGACAGAGAGCTAGAGGACATTGCTAATCGTGTGATTTGATTAGCGGAGTAGCAGAATCGGCTGTAAGCTTTTGGAAAGGGGAGAGATATTATTTATACCAGTGTTAGTGTGACAACAATTTGATGTTGGATTAATCAAGTGAATAGGAAAGAATAGCAGAAGAATAGTAGAGACAGCACACGCGGTGACACAGCACAACCACCAGTGACCGGAAATGACGTAACACGCTTACCGCATATATTACCTGTATAAACAATTCAGATTTAAAGTGGAGTCAATTTGTTTTTGCTAGAATTAGAATTTGTATCGTGTAGCTAAAAAATGTCACTTTTATTTTATTTAATTTTTTTTTTACAAACAACCTTCAACTTTCATATTCTAAATATTGTACCCACACACACACACACACACACACACACTAAACAATAGCTATGAACAACATGCAGCAGCAGCCCATGTATAGCTTTTTGTGGTGTTCAGTGTAGCTATGGTGATGAAGGTCCAAAGAGCTGTAATGGGTCATACAAATCAAAATATGAACAGTTTTATTCAGATAGTTTTCTTCTCTGTTTTGGCCTATTTCCCCTACTGCCCTGCACCCCTATTAATACTACTCCTTCAACTCCACTGTTTTCTTACCCGTTTTCAGGTCTATTTACGATGACCAGCCCAACGCCCACAAACGCTTCATGGAAAAACTTGATGCCAGGATCAGGAACCATGACCGTGAAATTGAGAAGATGTGCAATTTCCACCACCAAGGCTTTGTGGATGCCATCACAGAACTCCTTAAAGTCCGCACTGATGCAGAGAAACTGATGGTGAGAGACAGTACTATCAAGAGAATTGCATGCTGGTAGTGATGGCAACTGATAGTTTTGACTATAGCTAACATTGGCTGGTTTCATAGGTCAGGGAAATTTATTCTGAAAGATCTCCTGCATTACTGCGGTGGTTGTCAATATCATTATTTTCACAAAAGGTATATTCATCACCATGGAATACTTTGCTATCTTCATTACTGATTATAGGAATTTTGCTAAATATTTTTCTGTTTTTAAAACTGCAAAAACAAGTATACGAACTAAAATATTGCCTTGATATTGCAATACCTGTCAAAATAATTTAATATGTATTATTTCATTCTGCCTGGATATTTACTTTTGTTTGTACCTTTGCTGTTTTGTGCTCATCAAAATTTTCTTAATAGCCAAATCTGGGGGCTGCAAGAATTCATAAGAAAGTGTATATGTTGTTGGCTGTGATGTGACAGAGGGACGAGTTTATGATTTGGGATCCATTGATTCTTGTAGTTATTGTATCTGATGAGTTATTTTTTCTAATGAGATACAGATGTCCCATAATAACAGGCCATAATTTTGCTCCTGGTAGCTTGCCACTGTAGCCTTTTAATGTTATAGATTTGTTTCTTCATTTATGCTCAGTTAAAAGAAAAAAAAAAAGTGATGATATTGTAGTAGTAGTAGTATTGAGGTAGTAGTCAGTCTCCATCGTTTAAAAAGCTTAGCTGTTGAAAGGATTGTCATCAAAAACCTGACTGGTCAATTGGGTCACAGTCCTCAACTGTGTGACAAGAGCTGAGAGTTCAAAAATCCTCATCCAGAATCAATAGGTTTGTCACTGAATTTGTGAGAAAGAGCCTGTCAGAAGCCATTAAACCCCTGAAAAGCCTAGTACACCACTGATGGGTTCAGGTCCCCACTGCCTGGTTAAACTGAATTTTTGGGCCTTTGTCCTTGCCACTTCATGGACAATGAGCTGATTACAAGGCTGCAGCGAGAGATGGAGAGAGGGAAAAGAGAGCACATGGAGGTGGGGCGGGACTAAACCAATACCAGAGGTATTCATGCAATTGGATACTAAAACCCCAGCTGTCAAAATAGAATTCACTAAAACCATATTGTATCGGTTCGTTAAGACTTTGTTTCTTAGTATGAATATTTTCACCCCTTCCAACTTGACCATGCTTGGAAAATAACCTATATTTTATTGTCATTAATTAGTTTGACTTATTAAAGTTAGATCCCATTGTTTCTTAGTGAAGAACTATTTCTTTTCTCTTTCTCTCTCTCTCTCTCTCTCTCTCTCTCTTTCTTTCGGCTTTTCCCTATTTGGGGTTGCCACAACAAATCAGCTCATGTGATTGATTTGGCTGCAGTTTTTATGCTGGATGCCCTTCCTGCCACAACCCTCCCCATTATCATTTGGAAATGCCACACAGATGTATAGTTTGATTTTTTTTTTTTTTTAAACAAAAACCTTCCTGAAATTGCTGTATTTAAAAAAAATGTCAATGATAGGAAATGTGAGTATGTATTAGTAACATGAGGTCGATTGATGTGCTTTTAAATTGTTTTGGGCAACAATGGAGCTCTGTGGCTCATAATATTAATACACATTGGATAAATGTAAAAATCGGTAGAATAATGCGTGTAGGTCTAGATAAAGGTTTGGAAATAAAATAAATAAATGTAAGACAATAAATGTAGAGAATATGAATGTTTGTGCTATTAAACTAACGTTTGTTTTTGCTTTCAAAGGGTCAAGTGACAGACACTAATCGAAGACTACAAGAAGCTGGAAGGGAGGTAAATTCCACATATTCTTGTATGCAAGAATGTGCAAAAGATAAAAACTGTGCTTTATATTGTTTAAAAGGATATATGTGGGCTCATTAAATCTAAAGACAGTTCCGCAGGGCTGAAACAATCCCTTGAATAATTTGAGTACCTCGATTACAAAAAATTATTGAAGAATTTCCTCTGCCTTGAGGAATCGTTTAATTTTCACAGAGCATGGTATTTTACAGAGGGGTATTCCAGAAAGCGGGTTATGTGAAAACTCTGTGTATGTTAACCCTGAGATCAGGGAAACTCTGAGTTATCAGTTCCAGAAAGAGGGGTATCTGAAACTCTGAGTCAATCACCATGGTAACAGACTGTGAACATAACGTGCTCGCTGGCAGGTTTTCTTTAAGAAACCCTGAGTTTCTGCCTGTCTCCTCCCACACAAAGACAGCTGTTGGACATGGATTGCCCATTAATTCCCAATCCAAATTCATATCGAAGGCCAAGTAATTCAAAATGCTTTACGTGGTGAGAGATTAGATGTCCTGGCATTTCCAGAGGAGCATCTGTCATTTATCTCAATAACATTCTCCAGCCATACATCACCAGCCTCACGTGCGCTCACATCACAGGAAATGTTATGCTTTTTTTTTTTTTTGCAAACAGTAATTTTCTTTACAACGTCAGTGATGCAGAGAACTTTGGAAAGGCAACAGTGTGTAGGGCTGTGAAAAAGGAACTCTTGCACTGAAACAGCTGTTCCCAATGTTGGGAGTGTTCCGAGACACAAACCTGTAAGAAACATCAAAGATGAATTCAACCAAATTATTCTATTATTATCATTCTATTATTTTAAATTATATACATTCTGCTGCTCTCCCTGAGGCAGCTGTATATATATATATATATATATATATATATATATATAGGAAGTGTTATATATGTAAGTTTTATTTTTTAAAAGACACGTTTATATCACATCTGATGTAAGTACTTGTGCCTCTGTCAGAGGTGGTGGTGGTGGCTCCACTCATTTTTTGGGCCTCTGCCTTCTTTCTGTTGGCTAAGCAGAATTCAAATGTTAATCTATTTTTTAAAATTAGTAGATTTTATTTCGTTTGTGTACACATCATCACTGTTTGAATTACTCCAATAAAAATGGGTAAACATTGTATGATGTGTTCATCTACTCAGTGGGCTATTAAATGAGATGACGTTAAAACATTTTGTTTGGGGTTTAAATTAATATTTACTTTGTTTAGTACCGTAAGTCAATTAAAAAAAATAATAATAATTTAAAATCAAAGTGAGGTACGATCATAGCCAGCAAAATATCCCTTACCTATTTGAACGATGTTTTGATATTTAATTTTTTTACTGCTTCTAAGTACTTCTCTCCTGATGGACTGCACCTAAATGAAAAACTGATTTTATTCCCATTTATGTTTATAACTGTGAGCTACGATCTCTTAGGGTTAAATGTAAAATCAATCGAAGAGTACATCCAAACGTACGTGTTGACATGGGTAGTAATTTTTTCTCCTGCTGTTTCTCCTTCGCTGCTGCAGCGGTGTTACATTTACGGCGAAACATATGCTCATACTCTCCATAGGCCTGCATTAAGACCTCCAACTCCATATACTTACTTGATCCTTGAAGGCCGGGCAGGTTGGCTGGTTGATAGTTTCATCATTTGACCAAATAGTGATAAAAACCAAGTCCTGCATAAGCTATGCTACATTCACACTACTACATCATCGTTTTAAAATAGCTTTTTATAACCAAACATTTCAAATATGGAGTTAAAACATAGTTGGTGGAAGTACGTTAGCCTTGGTTAGCTTCAGCTCCTACAGTTAGCCTTGCTTACCTTCAGTGCCTACAGTTAGCCTTGCCAATTCAATTTAACTTAGATTTAGAAAGAATTAATGCACATAGGATTACTATCTTTTTTATTAGCTTTATAAAATTTAACATTACATCCCTTATGTTGCAAAATATTCTAATAAAGGCTGGCATGAGAAGAGTATCCAGTGAATGCTCACACAGGAGGGGTTCACACACTGAGCAAAGTAAGCCCATATAAGCATTTTGCCAGATGGTGGAGCACAGTACAGAAATACAGCACAGTGCAGGTCGCACGGGACGGAAAATCGTGCACAGACACAAAATGAAACATCCTGTGTATTTTCAAAACGAAATACCCCGTGTTCACAGCGGATCGTATTTCACACCTATTTCAGACCTGAAGTCAACATGTCACCCAGTTGACTTCATGGATGAGGAAATGCTGATTCTGGTGGTCTAAATCATAGAATAATCTATGATCACATTAAAAGGATGTGGCGTGAAATACCATTGCAGGAGTAATTGGAGTCAATGTTAAATTACTAGGGGACAACAGTAGCTCAGTGGGTTGGGACCTGAGTTGGAAACCGGGCTGGTTCACGTGCCAGCCCAGCTAAAGAAAAGTAAAGTGTGGACTGGTGGATAGAGAGATGCCAGTCCACCTCTAGTAAGGCACCGCGATTATGCGTGAATTCACGAGAGATTGTGAGTCCTCACAACAGTGCGCATCACAAACGGATCCAGTAGGTATTGACCGTATGGAGCCGTTCCGGAGACATCTAGTGAAATCCCAAGGGTGACAAGGGACACTTTCACACAATACAAAATCAATGGAAAGCTGTTGATTGTTTTCCCCTCCAGTGTGGCTTAAATGAGCTATGGAGGAAAGACGTGACGATGACAAAAGTGATGATAAAGATAAATATTGATTGTCTAACAAAGGAAAGCAATTGTTCATTATTAAGTGATGTCTTATTTTCTCATATATATTTATAATAACTCATTAACGACACAAAAAAGTTTTATCCGATTACTCAATTAATCAATGGAATTTTCAGTAGAATACCTGAATATTCGATAGCAACCGCCCTATAGTTGTGCATTCTACTTGACTGCTCTTTAATGCAACAGTAAAGAGTGGTGGCCTTTTTCTTTTTGTCTCCCTCCACTATGCATTTCTGCCCTCAGGTAACAGCTCAGACAGAAGAGGTGATTTGCTGTCGGATCCAGCAGAGAAACATGGTCACAACTGTGGAGAAGCTTCAGCTCTGTATACCAGGTATGACTTCTGTCTATGTGTCAGTAACCACTTTAATACTAGTGCTAATGTGGTGTTTGTCACTTGAGTGACCACAGGGTGTTCCTAGTGATATATACAGTGTACTTTTGCCTTAGAACCAGTTCAGCACAGAGACTCAGATCTAGAGTACTTTATTAGTTCTAGAGGGCAATTCATTCATTGATGTAAATAAACAACATCAAAAAAACTGTACATTAACAGCAGCCATCAGGCATCAATATCCACATAAACATGAACATTCATGTGACAAGTGTACAGATCAGTGGGTGAGAACATCAGAAGCTATTAACTCACCCAACAGGAAGAAAAATCGTAGTAGTGCAGAGGGTTGTTAGAGATATCTTCAGTTGCCTGAGGAAGTCTGTTGAGTGGAATGAAGGCAAACAGACACATTGTTTATAATGAGACTATAACACGCACTTATGTGAGCTTTTAGATGTCAAACCTGTTGTGGAGCATTCTTTCACGATAGCTGAATGAGTACATACTGAAATACTGTAGCAGGTGCATCACAAGTCTGACACCATGCAACTGAAATAACAAGGATTTAGAAATATTTAGTGCGATTGTCCACAAGTTGCCATTAATTTCTGTTCACACACATAGACACATAGTAAAAATTAGTTGTTTGACACAAAACAGGGTGAATAGCTAACAGCTTTCTACTAAGCATATTTCTCATTTCCTCTTTTGCAGTGCTTGAAATGTACAGCAAACTAAAGGAGCAGCTTGAATCCAAAAGGTATCAATCTCACAGAGCATTTTATTATCTTGTGGTAACTATGCCATGATGTCAGAAGTGTGATGGAATTATTAAAACCAAATGTTAGAGATGCTGAGAATTTTGAAATCCTGAAGGTACCCAAAAGACCAAAACCAACCTACAGCACGTTACTGTTGTCTGTTGTTGTGCACTGGTAGGAGTAATTGGGAGATTGGCAATTAATATCAATGATTATGAAACAGATTATTAATATCTAAAAATAATTACGATAAGTAGCAACTTTTGGGGCACCACCCTGTTACCAGGAACCAATGTCCAAATTAGCAAAATCCATACCAAGTCTCAAAAGGGTTAACAAAAGGACTACACAATAATCACAAACAACGATGGTTTAAAAAAAAATATAACAATTTATTCACAGCAATAATTATTCCAAATAACATCACTCTGGATAAATGGCTGTTATAGTCTGATTGTTCAATGATACACAACAGCTACTGAACTACAACGGGTAACACACATGTAGTATGAACAGGTTAGCAATCTGGATAGCGATGGTGATAGCTATCGCGGTAACAGTAGTAACATCATATGCAGCAACACTAATAAATAGTGATAGCAATGATAATCACAATAGCACAGCAACAGCAACCGTATTCGCAACTAGTCTATCTACGGCCCTTGAGTATGTATGTCTGTGTGCGTGTGGGGAGGAGAGAGAAGGAGTGTGTGTGCGAGCAGTAAAGATGGTCGGAGAGTCGCGTGAGTGACGTCTGCACTGGCCAAGATGGCGACGGAGTGAGGTTGACAATGCATCCGTCGGATCCAAGATGGCGACGGAGTGAGGTTGACAATGCATCCGTCGGATCCAAGATGGCGACTGGTCGCCACGTGTGAATGTGTGTTAGGGGAAGAAGAGGTCGGAGACGACGTCACCACAGTTGATTACTATAATACCACTACACAATAGCTGGGCCAGCAAACGGAGTTCAAGGGTTGGGTATTGGTCCTTTAACTAGTGATATTTCTCAATCACTGATCACGGTGACGGCCGACACATGATCTGTAGCACCAATCAATTTTGCAACTTATTGGATTTAAGGGAAATAAAACAAAGCAAACAAACAGATAGAACTGAATCCCAAATAAAGAAAAGACATGGTAAAAGAAAATGCAATGCACTCTATCCTAATTGTCTCTGCCCAGACCGAAAGCCTCTTACTTTGGTTGCTCCACTCCTCCAGAGTAAGGGAGTTAAAGAGAGAGAGAGATTTGCTCCTAATATCCGCAACGTGTTCTTCAGCTCTGTCGAGCGGTCTGTGTTATCCTCAGATAATGGTGACGTGACGAATCCCTTGGGAACGAGCACGGAAGACGATTGTTCTTTGTTAGCTACTGGGAACAAAGTTGGCGTGCTGGTCTTCTCAGCATGTGGATCAGCTGATTGCGCTGGATTCGAGGAGGGGAAAAAGGAAAAACAAACAAAAAGAAAAAAGCAGTCTGCGCTCATCCTGCGAGTTGAAGACTGTGACCCAGGATTTTGTGGTGGCAGGATCCAAATGTTCTGTGTTGCTCCCTTCAGCGATCTGTTTGAGACGAAAGCTGGGACAGCTCTCTACTGAAACTGGGGCATGAGAAAAAGCTGGATGACAGCCGAGAGTCTTTATCACCTGTGTCACGTCACCGGGGACCCCTGCTGAGGGGGCGCTGGCATCCAGCCAAAGCCCTCCTGTTCAAACTCAGAACCACACCTAAGGGGTGGATCCTGGGTATCGTGGCGCCATTGTCAAACAGGCAGACAACTCTGGCCCAGGCTTCAGGAGGGACATCTATTGGCCTCTCTATTGTTCTTTTCAGAGCATGTGGGAGGCAATCCCAACAACATGGTGTGGATAAATAAAGTGGTACCAGTAGCTTGCAGGCAAATTCAGGAGTGTGCACCCCCCCCCCCCAAAAAAAAAAAAAAAAAACTCTGATGGATAAGCAGCATAGATAATGAGATAATTTATTATTTCTACACCATCTGATCTATTATAAGGATATTGCATTGCTGAAGTTGGTGTTCAGGGCTTTATCCTATAATCTTTAACCCTTTGGCTTCACTGGATGTAAGGTGAAAGCAAAGCAACCTGCAAGTGGCATGTGTCACTGGGAACAATTTTTTGAAGTTCTATTTTGTTTTATTTCCATTATAAAAAGAAAGAGTGGGTTATGGTTAAGATTTCATGACTTGTAGTTTTGGGTTTATGTATACCTCAATTTGAAGGATAATCAGACATTGCATTGTGTAAATTTGATTAATTATTAAAACATTAATCTCATTCTTTATATAAACAAATAACCATTATACCCATTTTTTTATTGCTATTGTCATTACAAAGTTGTACAAAATTATCATCAAATCATAACGCGGGAGGGGGCTGCCCGCTATTTCCAGTCTATTAAGCTTTCAGTGACGTCAGTGAAGATGCCGAGGATGCTACCATGTCTGAGGGGGTTTTGTGGGTTTTATGTATGTTTGGTGTAGAGTGGAGAATAGCGCAGCTTGTGATGCATTCAAGGACAATCAAGTTTTTGTTACCAGAAATTATTTTGTGTTTGCTATTTGTTGGTTCAGATTCATATTCTATGGGCCCATCCCTGTAGTGAGGATGGTGAGGGTCTGATACAGCATACTGAGAGGTATGCCAGGGTATAAAGTCAGTTGCTTGGGGAATCCAAGGGGGGAAGATCACACAAGAGCACAGCAGATGGCAGGGCCTATGCTGTCATTTGTTTGTACTGTTATGAGTTGATTTAGCCTCAGCTTCTTGTGTAATTAATTTTTTTTTCTAGTTTATTATTATTATTTAGATTTTTGATTTTTTGCGCATTTCCTGGTTGCACCTGTGAATAAATGTCCACTTCTAGGATCTCCCACAAAGCTGCTTGACTCTGCCTCCTACTTCACAGAAGACCCTCTGGCGATGACTATCTTATACAGGAAAATAATGATTCTTTTCTTGTTCATTAGTGTGTACCACAGGAAGAGGCCATTCACTGGCAGGACAATTGACCCTCAGTGTGCCCTTGTGCAGAACAAGGCCCCCTCACTTTAGATTTTTTTCATGGCCGACAGCCAATCCAAAACAATTAGACCATGCTGGCCACCTTCTGCATTTTTGTGCATGGAGAGTACTTTTTGAGCATTAATGACATGGTCTATATTACTATAACACACAAAGTTACTATATTGAATTTTGTTTGAATTGCACAACTGCACATAATTGTCTTAATGTGATGTACTGTTGCTGTTTTTATAATACATTCAGTTTCCAGCCACTTGCATCCTTAGTATCTCCATGCTGGTGACCTGCACTCTGGCAAGTCTTTTGACTGTATAGTTCACGAGTGTGTGTAAAACATTTTGCACTCACTGACTGATAAATTAGATCCTTTCACAGTCTGCCTATCAGCCTAATGATGGCAGCTCAGGACACTGACCCAAAGCTGAACTCTTGTGATGATTGCATACTATGACTGACTTCAAAATCTTTATCACACAGGTTTTTAAATAGACACAGAGGATATAATGACGCTGAGCAGCATGTAATGTTCTACAAATATAATACCTAAACTCAATTCCCTTTGGCGACTTGAAGATTTTTGGTGTTGGTTTTTGGGAGCTACCGTAGAGTTCAATTTATGTTGAATTCACCAACTACTTTTTTTTTTTTTAAAGAGCTGAATATTGAATAGGTGTCGTAATTTTTTCACATGATTCTGTTAGCTAATGATTTATGCTTAAGTCTTCTGGGGAAATGTATTTCTTGAAAATGTATTAATGTTTTACAGTGAAGAATTGAGTCATAAATGTGGTGCTTTTGTTTTTATGTGTTTTCTTATATATTTTGTTTTGCAATTGTTGTTTTTGTGCAGTTGTTTCTCCAAACAAGTATAATTGGAGAAACTTGAACCTTAACCTTAATCCTTATAACACATATACCTCTAAGAAATCTAAAGGAGCCAAAAAATATTTTAATACAATCATGTGTGCAGTTTTGCACTAAAATAATGAAATACAGCAAATTTGAAAGAAATAGAAAATTACCTCAGAAACCTTGAAACTATTATTTTTTTTGTACCAGGATGACGATTGATTGTGGCGAGTATCAATTACGTAGGGAGCATATTCTGGATAGTTTGAGTAATTCTTCAGAAGGGCACCTGAGTATTGTTGTAGGACTGAACTTTGAATTACAAATTGTTAATCTGTCCTTTTAAAGCAACCTGTCTGTGCCTCCCACCTGAAGTTCTTCCGTTTATTTCTCCAGATACTATGCTGCGTTGAAGACAATGGAGCAGCTGGAGAAAGTGTACATCCCCAGGTACATGTAACCAGATTTAAATTGAACTAGGGAAACAAGAAAAAAAAGCACAATTCAAATGCTTGCCATTTGTTGCTAATTGTTGATCAATATGATGCGTTGACACATTAAAACTTGGTTCAAAACATAAAAATAACATTCACGTATCAGTGGTGTGATGCAGTTCTGCTAGATCTTAATTATGACTTCATCCTGCACAACTACTTATGACAAAAAAGTGTAAGCCAATACTTTTTCCACCCAACCATTTATTCCTGAGTCTTTGAATCAAGGAGGCATTTTTAAAGGTCATGGCCATTAGGCTGCAGAACCAGTTAGAAACTTTTTTTCAGGGTAAACATTTTAGCCAATAATTGTCTACCCATGTACCACACACAGAACATTACTTTATAGTTTTCACCTGCTAGTCTCCGACTTTCTGTCTATGCCATTTAGGGTTATGCAGATAGAGAACTGTGGCCTTATCAGAACTTATTCCCTAAAACAGCTTTCTGTCACTTCTTAACTAAACCAAAACAACATGCTAATAGAGGCTAAGAAGCTCTACCAGGAATTTTGTAACAATTCTCTGTCACAGTCAGTCATTCTAAACAGAAAATATTTCGGATCTTGCTGGAAAGGTTTTAATTATAGCCCAGCTGGCATGAACATTTTGTAGTATTAACAGCATGATGCCAATTGTCTCAATGTAGATTTTGGTTGATTTCCTTTTGTTTAACTACATATCTCTCCATACAAAACTACATAGTGTCAGTGTAAATTTGATTGTAGCACTGTTACCACTGTTACCATACCTGTCATTAATATCAGTGTCCACAATGATCCAAAATGGACACCTATTTATGAGTGCAAGATGGATTGAGATCATTTGTCGCTTGAGACCCATGTGGCGATGCATTCTGATGTAAAGTGTGAACGGACAAAGTAAGAGCTGTCCACTGATGATGGGATCATTTGAGATGTGTATTAATAGCTGCTTTAAACAGCACCAAACTTTCAAAAGTTGACAGATATGCATTGGTTCTGCAGGGTCAGTCAGTACAGGTTCTGTCAGATCATGGCTGAAAACCTTCCCAGACTGAGAGAGGAAATTAAGGAGATCTCGATGTCAGACCTCAAGGATTTCCTTGAGAGCATCAGAAAACACTCTGACAAGGTTGGAGAGACTGCCATGAGACAGGTATGAAAATCTGTATCTTAAACCAACTGCCCATCCCCCAAAAGTAGCAGTTAAGAATGAATTATCGCCTGTGGATGTCCCTCCAGGCACAGCAGCACAGGACCTTTAACAGTGCTGTGGCAAAGCAGGCCAACATTGGCCACTACGACAAGCCTGTTTACTCCTTCAATGGACGAATGCACACTCAAAATGGCTTGATGATAGGCGATGATATAGGAGATGAAGAGGAAGCAGATGAAGAGGTTAAGTAGTATTGTGTGTACATGGTTTTTGTTGTGACCAGATGATCATACTAAATATAATTGCACTTGTCTTTTCCAAAACTGGATTTTAAACACTGGTGCAGAACAAAATTGTCATGGAGATAAATATGTTTTTTGCAGTAAAGTATAATAGTTTTCTTCTGAATTCATTACTTGATGAATGCCTGTAGGAACACTCTTACTATACTTCGTCAGCATGCTCACATATCCTGGTATGTGTTTGACAGATTCCTACAGCTCAGGACCTGGTGGACTTCTCACCTGTTTACAGATGTTTACACATTTACACTGTGTTGGTAGGTGTTTATGCTTCTTAAGGTGGTCAAAAAGCTGAAATCCGTGATCTTTTTTGTGGATTTATCAATGCATGTTGAAATTTAAGCAGCAGAACAATAGCTGATTTGACCCATACTGATACTGTATACTGAAAACTGAATTTCTTTAATTTAATTTAATAAGCTACTTTCAACTTTGCTGATGCTGTGACACCACAGGGCAGAGAATAACAGGGAGACCTGTGGTTCTCAAAGTGTGGGGTGCACCCCACTGATTGGGAATAGAGACATGACAGAGACATGACAGAGACATGAGATGTGACACCTTGGACAGGCCACTAGTCCACCACAGGGCCAACACATTGAGACAGACAGAGACAAAAAGTCACTCAAACTCATACCTGTACCTATGGGCAATTTAGAGTCACCAACCATTTAATTGCACTGTGGAAGGAAACCCATGCAGGCATGGGGGAGCATACAATCTCCACACAGAAAGGTTCCAGGCCTGGGAATCGAATGCAGCGCAAGCCACTGCCATGGTGCCGTTACTTGATGTAACATCATTAAATTCAAAATTCAAAATCTAAATTTTAACCTTGGCATATTTCATTAGCATCAACATTAGCATTTTGTTGGGGAAATTGGGGTAGGCGGGGCTTGGAAATTGTCCAAAGTGCAGAATGACTGAAAAAATTTAAGAATCATGAGATAGTCTAATATACTGATGGACTGTTTCGATTGGCTAGCCCAGTGGAGATTGCTGCAGCCATCATTTGTAAAATCTTTATTTAAAAATCAGTGAAGAAATTCATGGCAGTGATCATGATTTGACCTCCAGGAAAAATGCTTTTGAAAAACTGCATTATTTAATTTTCAAGTGTTGACGGTTTAAATTTTTCTCCATTGTAGGATTTACATTTCTCAAAATTGTATATTGCCAAAATTTTCTGTCTTTATCCACAGGGGGACAGAGAAACATTTGAGAACTACTACAGGAAACAGAGGAAAAAACAGGCCAGACTAGTGCTGCAGCCCCAGGCTAACATGGTGAGCAATGTATATTATGAAAGCCAAATAACAAAACACAGATCATGCAGATTCATGTAGTTCCAAGAACTGTTGAATTTGTAGTCCACCCTATAAAATCAGATCTAATCAAGTCAAGTTTACTCTTATTGTGCCAAATCATAAGAGTTAAGGTGCTTTACATACAGAGTGGATCTAAACAAAACTCTTACAGAATTATTTAAAAGACCCATCAAATGCCTCCAAGAGCAAAGACATGGCGACAGTGTCAAGGAAAAATTTCCTTTAAGAGGCAAGAACCTCGGGCAGAACCAGAACTCAGAGAGAGCAGACATCTGCTTTAACCGGAAACCATCAATTAACGCTCCTGGGAAAATGACGATAATTTGGTAGTTACAGGAATCAGAAATAAGTACAGGTATTCCCAGTGAAGTCCTCAGTGAGTGTATAAGGGCATTGTCTGTTAGCTATTTTTTGCATGAATATGTTGTAGTTTGATATCCATCTGTCACATATTGGATGTTAGAATTTCATTGAATACAGCTATACTGATCAGATATGCTGCGAATGCAATACCACTCAATGAGAACATGAAGTAGTATAATAAAATATTCTGTGTCTGTGTATCCAGCATGAAACCGTGGAAGGCTATAGAAGATACTTCAATCAGATTGTTGGGTAAGATGTTCCTTTCATCTTCATTGTCATGTGAAATTTCAAACTGCATTTTACATGCACTGTTCTCACTCGAATATCAGTTTTCATCATTGTGTCAGACTAAATCAAATCAAAAAACCAAATACAGTTACAGTTACATCAAGTCACTTTACGTATAGAGCAGTTCTAGACCAAACTCTTATGGAGTTCTTAAAGAGATCATAGATTCATACCAAATCCACCATTTTGAGTTTTTAGTTTTTTTTTATTATATAAATTGTGTAAATAAAGGTATTTCTGTGTGTTTTTAGGTTCTTTGTTGTCGAAGATCACATCCTCAATGCCACGCAGGGGCTAGTTACTAGAGCTTTCACCGATGAACTCTGGAACATGGCCCTATCCAAGATCATTGCTGTGCTCCGAACACACTCTGTAGGCTCTCTCACATAAACACCATGAACACATGCACACACAACCAGCAGGACATTTACTTTCAATGCAAAGGAGACTTCCCGGTTAAATAGTGTATAATAGAGCCTGCTGTGGACCCGTTTACCCTAGATGAAGCTTCATTCACTCGCTCACACACACACACACACACACACACTCCACCCACAAACACGCTAATGATGTCACTCTAAAGAGAAGAGGTCAAAACATACGTAAGCATTCAGCCAGAGAAGTGGTCATTGGGACCTTAATGAGGGACAGATTGCAACAATAACAGGAGATTAAGGAGGCATATTTTTGATTGTCGGGTCCCAGTCAATTGTAAATGACCCAGAGGATTATGCTAACAGCCTAGAAAATGGGACGCACAACATGGGGTGAGTAGACTAACAAAGGCTCCGTGATTGCCCCTCTGCGGGGCCACCATGCTAGGTTCCTGCACTAAAAGCCACTTCATGGTCAGATCAGAGAGAGTTCTGTTCATAAATATGTTTATGAATAGGTCACCGATAATTTGCCTCCTTGCCTTCTATTAGGTTCTGACATTTTGTTAAATTTTGTTATTGCCATGTTTTACTCCTGATATATAAATGTATGTGAAGTGTTTTCTATAAGTTGAATGCATGTCATGTTCATATATGGCATGGATCAGATAATTGTAGCTATAGACTAAACTAATTCGAAACCTTCCCAGAAATGCTACCTTTTGCTGCTGTTAAACTGAACCTCTAGCTGTTGGTTGCCTTATTTATGTGTGTTTGTCCTACATGTTAAGGTTGTATTCATTTCCACTCCTGATTTAAACAGTCCAGCGTAAGTATCCCTTTGTCAGAGTGAAGGTGCTCAAAATCAAATCACACTGTATGCCGGAAAAAATATACTTTGTTGGTGTGGCGTGACCCTTATCTGAACTACTCCCACCTCAGTTTCTTATGCCTAACAAGCCTCTCTATTATATCTTCTTTATAAATTTAACTGGAATATTTGATTCTTAAAATCATAATAATTGAATTATTCTGTCACTATTCCCATAGTATATTACAAATACTTTAAAGTGTTTAGTGTTTATTAAAGCAAATCCTATTTAGCTTCATCACTCACATGAATAACTATATTAGTTCCCATGCAGCTGATGTATTCAGTTGCATTATTGGACTGTTAAAAGGAAAGTTGCTCTGACATTTTCTTTTTTAATTTGCGTGGAATTTTTGAAAGTTTTGAAAAGACTATATATTTCAATTCAGCTCATACACACAAGTGGTGCAGCCAGATGAAAATTTTGAATTAAAAACCACAATTAAGTGTCTTATTCTCACTCCCAGTATCATTTTTCATAAGCAATTACTGTATTTGGTATATTTATTTCTAGTCGTACTGTGATGACCCAGACCTGGTCCTGGAGCTGAAGAACCTCATAGTCATTTTTGCTGACACACTACAGGTTTGTCCAGAGCTGGATTCAGAGCTGGATTAAAAAGCTTGTGACTGTCAAGTATATAGACTGGTTAACAAATTCTTCAATGTCTGTGTGTGCAGGATTATGGCTTTCCAGTGAACCGGCTGTTTGACCTGCTTTTTGAGGTCAGAGACCAGTACAATGAAACCTTACTGAAGAAGTGGGTGCTGGTTTTCAGGTGGGCTTTGTTTATGTGTCAATGAAAGTGGATGAAAACAACTGACCTACTCATAAAACCCTAATGTCAACGCTATAGAGAGGGATCCTTCAAGCTTGTACAGCAAAAACTAAGTCTCCGTACACCTTAAATAGTGCTCTTTTCACAGGGAGATCTTTGAGTTGGACAACTACAGTCCCATTCCAGTAGAGACCGAAGATGAGTATAAACTGGTGGTCAGCCGCTTTCCCTTCCATGATGCTGAGATAGAGAAGGTAATGAGTTCAGTCCTAAGTATCCAATGATGTAAAGTTTTGATCTCTTCTTTGGACAAAGACCAAAAAAAGGAATGCAATCCAAAAAAAAAAAAAACCATCATATAATCATCTTAAAAGATGCACAATCCTCACAGGACCTACATGTCCCCCTATTATAATTTCATAGCAAGTATTCACTACCACTTCTACCCTTCTTTATCTTCTGCATCACTTTTATTTTTAGAATCCTAACCACAGAACATCTAAGTGTACAGTGTAAACATGTAGTTAGAATTTAAAGGAGTGGGTTGTGTGTCTGTGTGTCTGTGTGTGGGTAACATCTGTAACTTGGATCAGTTACATGTTGCAAGAGCACAATGAGATTAAAAAGTCATCTGCCTCATTAGCTAGTCAGATTTCCTATCTATATATACATTTATGTAATTAATGTAGGTAACTGCCAACCGCTTGTGAATAAAGCTGAGCAGAAACTTAATTTGACTGAAAACTGTTTTGTAATCTTTGAAGTGTTTGTAAACCAGGAGGTTTTATTGAGTGTTTGATCAGGACTGTAACATGAAATTCAATGAAATGGTTGATAAACCCTTCTCATATCAAAGGAGTTCAGTGACTCGGTGCATTGCCCTGTGGCACCAATAAAAATGTTTTAGTAGTCTAGAGGAAACCATCAAAATATAATTGTATATTTGCTTGCAATTGGCTCCAGTAGTAGAAAGCACCACCAGCATTAACTGTTGTTATCAATTCTTTTCTTTTACTGAAGTTAGCTCTCTCTAACCAGCCAGTTGTGACACATCTTTAAATTTGACCTTTAAAATTACTTTTTATTGCAGAATTACATTTGTAGTCTTCTGAAAATAAGACAATATGATCATTAATGTGATTCAGGAAATTGCAGTAATAATTTAAATATATTATATATAAAGTTTAAAATTGCTCTGAAACAAGTAAATGTTTTACTTTAACTTTTTTAATATTGCAGAATAGATACAAGCTTTTTTTTTTTCATTCTTACATATTTCCTGTATCAGATTGTATTTTGAAATACTCTGGATCACAAACTTTTCTGCTAGCCATGTTTTCTTGTGCCAATCCATGGTCCTTAGTGGGCACACTAGAGAGAACCCCAACCATTATAACAAAGTGGCCAATTTAACATTGCTGGTTTCTGTGTTATGTGTATGTGTATAAGCAGCAGGATTTTCCTAAGAAGCTGCCGATGTCCCAGTCTGTCCCTCAGATCTACACACAGGTTAAAGAGTTTATTTATGCCAGCCTCAAGTTCTCAGAGTCACTACATCGCAGGTGGGTCACTGTGACAGTCACTGTCATCTTGAGCGTATCAAGATGAATTCTATAAAATAATTTCTCTTTGCTGTTGAAGTCTAGAATTTGTGAACTAAATGATTTCTAATTGTGTATTCAGTTCAACAGAGATTGATGATATGCTTAGAAAGTCAACCAATCTGCTACTGACGAGAACACTCAGCAGCTGTTTGCAAAACCTCATCAAGAAACCTCACATTGGACTGACGGAGGTAGGAAAAACACACCTGTCACACCATCTACCCACCATCCAAACAAAAGGATTTTCGTCATTCAAGTCTAACTCTAACCTTCATTTTGTAGCTGGTGCAGATCATTATCAACACTACTCACTTGGAGCAGGCTTGCAAGTATCTGGAGGAATTCATAACAAACATCACTAATGTCTCTCCTGAAACTGTACATACCACAAGGCTCTACGGCTTATCAACATTCAAGGTAAAACATGAGTGCAATGCAGATTCTTTTTTGTTACGTCATTTTCTCCTTGTGTTAAATACCAATTCATTTCTTCCTAAATCACACAAACGGTCACAGGGGGTTTGAGACATACTTAGATACTACTACTACTCTTTGTTCTTAGTGCTGCTAAGGCTTTCCTGCTCTTACAAACAGAGCTGCAGTCATTTTGGGGCTGACAGGGATCTCAACCATAAGAGATTGTTGTCAAAATGTTCTTGGAGACAGCATGATAAATGCAGGCAACATGAGTAAAGTCAAAACCTTGATCAGTTCTTCATTTTGTTGATATATTTTGAAGAGCACTACTGCTTATGTGAGAAAGTTGTGTAATACCAAATGGAGCTGTGAATCTATTAAGTATATGTTATTTGAGTTCAGATTTAGATGCTCCAGGCTGCACTGTCAGAAAACACCCAACACAAACCATGTTTATAACAAAAAATGTCTTATGTCAGTAGGAAGTTTTGAGTGTAGCTGCATTAAGGAGTATTTGATACCATAATTCCCTTCAAAGCTGAACTCTTGCATGAAAAAGAAGAAGTAATAATGGAAATGATGTGGTGGTTAATTATAACTAATTAACGTTTGCAGCAGCAGTGGTTTAGCACCTGCAGGATGAGGACAGAGAGAGATATAGAACGTTTGATATACATTCACGCAGATGGAGAGAGGGGGAGAGAGAGAGAGACATCAGTGCTCAGTGCATCCACCAGAAGTCTAGGTCTATAGTAGTGTAACTAAAGAGAAATTAAACTTAAACTTTTAACATAGGCTTTGTCGTAGAGGAAGGTTTTAGGCATGAACTTGAAAGTAGAGAGAGAGTCTGTCTCTTGTACTGATATTTGGAGTTTGTTCCACAGAAGAGGCACTTGATAGTTTCGCAATAAATATATTTTTATCTCCATTTAAGAGTAACTGTAGATAGAGTTTTACTAACTGTGGTGTTCGAGTGGTTTTCTTTAGTCTCAACAAAGGGACTAATTAAATCCTTCTCCAGGATGCTCGTCACTCTGCAGAGGGAGAGATTTATACTAAACTCAACCAGAAAATCGATGAGTTTGTCCAACTGGCAGACTATGAATGGGGTATGGCTGAGTCAGATGGCCGTGCCTCGGGATACCTCATGGACCTGATCAACTTCTTGCGTTCCACCTTCCAGGTCTTCACACACCTCCCGGTGAGTCTGATCCCCAGTTCTTTAGGTCCAACCATGACCCATCTCTCTCTGGACAATGTGGGTTTTCCTTTATTCTCAGAGGCACTCTGTGCAAAGCACGAGGCACTACTTAATCTTCTCCATGCTTATTATTATTATTCCGTCACATTTTCGGCAATTTATGCGGGTTGTACCGCTGGGCAAAGCCCAACAATATATATATCAAAACATGCGGCTCGATCAGGAATAGTGTGCTAAGTTCTGGTGAGTCGATATTCCGATTTTTCCCAAAGTTATTCCCAAAAAACCAGCCGAAATTTTCCATAAAGAATGAATGGGAGCCGACGAAAAATCTGAAAAAAAAAATCACCTATTTTCTCAGTCGCGTAGCTCTGTCATACTTCCACGTAGAAATGTCATTCAAACTTTAAAATGGAGGAAATCTTGTGCTCTTCCCAGAACATCAAAAAGTGAAAAAGGAACCGTCATTTTCATTTTTAACTCAAGCTCACGGCCAAACCGTGAAAAGGAGACAAATCATTTTTTGACAAAACGTAGACACAGGTCTTGGGATTCATAAAATGTAATTTTCAGAGGTCTGCTCCTCACCAAATTAAAACGGGAGGGCTCAGAGCGCCAGCAACACCTGTTTTTGCCCCAATCGAACGTAATGTAAATCAAGGTTTTCCTCAAAACAATTTCACTCTGTCTTCACACTGTCCGTAAACTAATTTTAAGGAGTTTCCGATTCAAATAAAGACTGTCGGAATCTCCAGACTCTTCTGTCTCTCACGGTGTTTTCGCTTTTCAGACCGGAGCTACGGTTTGCTTGCAATTCGCAGTAGAGCGGGACGTGGTCAAAAGTCTGAGCTCTGACCAGAGCGAATTCTCAAATCACTGTGGCAACCACAGGTCCCTCAGCTCAGGTCTGTGTGCAGCTGTTGGAGTTGGATCATCCCTCTTTGGAGCCACACTGCTTTGTCATACTTTGTCACAGAAACGCTGTTCAAAGTTTAAACGGGTCACAAGACTTTGAACTCTGTTGGTAACAACAGGCTTTATGATAGCTACAACGCTTACTACACAATCACAGATCAATTGTCATGCTGGTCTCATCTCACTCTATATATATATACACAGACACATACAGAGACAGATACACAGATGCACTCACACATATACACAGACACACACAGAGACAGATATAGACACACACTCACACATATACACAGACACACACAGAGACAGATATAGACACGCACTCACACATATACACAGACACAAACACACACAGAAACAGATGTCCAGACGCACTCACACATATACACAGACACAAACAGACAAATATCCAGACGCACTCACACTTATACACAGACACAAATAGAGACAGATATACAGATGCACTCACACATATACACAGACACAATCAGGGACAAATATACAGAGGCACTCACACATATACAGAGACACAAACACAAACAGAGACAAATATCCAGACGCATTCACACATATACACAGACACATACAGATACAGATACACAGATGCACTCACACATGTATACAGACACACACAGAGACAGATATACAGATGCACTCACACATATACACAGACACAAACAGAGACAAATATCCAGACGCACTCACACATATACACAGACAGATATACAGACGCACTCACACACATATCCAGACACACAAACACAAACAGATATACAGACGCACTCACACATATACACAGACATACACAGAGACAGATATACAGACGCACTCATTGAATCAAGCTCAATCGGTTCTCCGAACCGAAATTTCATCAGGAAGGCTTTTGAAAGCAGGACGGTATGTGGGTTGCTCGTCCAGGCGACAGGCCCCGTGGCACTTCAAAATTTCCCTGGAATTTTCTAGTTGTTATAATAATGACGTGATTTACTTTACATTTTATTGGTGTTGGTGTTATTGACTTGTAAGCAGCTTTTGCTCATCTTCACCTGAATACAGTGGTGTCAGTAACAGAGGAGTTGACTGGTAAATGTCCTCTAGCCAAGACAGCTGACAGCCTCAACCTGTTAAGGTGTGGGCCACCCGCCTACTCTTCTCTCCCAACATCTCTTGTTATGGTGTTTGTTTTTCAAGAATGTCCTTGGTCCCCTCATCCTCACCCTCTGTAGTGTAACAGCGATGTAACTTGTTTGCCTTCCTCCTTTATTATGTTGACTTGTAAAGCATGCAAGATATCGCTAGTTGAATTTTCTTCCTCCTGTCCATTTATTGTTGCCACATTTCTTTTCCTGTCCTTTCCCTCCTACCCTCCCCTTCTTCCATTTTTGCTTGGTTTGGGGGTGTCTGCTCAGAATAACAACAATGACCATGCCTCGATGTCGGTGAGTATTCCTGCCTGGCTGTAACAAAATCATGCTGCCATTACTCAGGCAGAGGGAAGATGAAAAGCATGTTAATGTTTGATTCTGGAGTTTCCGTCATTCAAGGCTTAGTTCGTCCAGTATCTTTTATACTAAGTGACATTTTTTACATTTGAATTTTAGAAAAAACATTTGCTGAAGTTGTTGTGTTCTGTAGTGGCTGCTTGATGCTGCTCATTAATATCATGTCAATGTCAGTCAACTCAAAAATGTCATTCAAGTATTTTTTAAATGTCTGATTTCATTGCTCAGTTAAATATCATAGAATGAAATGCTATATAAGTAAGCGTGTTGTCCATAGTAGTGACTGTCAGTGTGACTCTGAAAGTTGGATCTGACGAATCATCCCGTCTTCTAAAAGTTAAACAGCAAAAAATGTCCTCTAACTTCTTGACATACTGAAGACATAGGTAAAGTATATTAATAGGAAAAAAGCATCTTGCTCATCCTTTATTCATACCCTAGCTTCATGCAGTAGTCACAGTTGGTGTCTGTCTAAGAGGAAAAGGACAGCAATCCAAAGAAAAGCATTCTTCTCAGACTTGCTTTGAGAAAATGCTCAGCAGTCAGTGGTTGTTTACACAGAGAAACATGAGACACGTGTGCGACAGTAACAGGGAAGAGGTTCAAACACTGCTGAAATTAAGCTGTCTTTATTATAACTTGCTTCCAAAGCCCACAGGCCTGCATCCACACTAATTTCAGAAATAATTTCCTCACTGTCAATATCTCATTGAAAGTATTCTTACCTTTAATAAAAATGTTATTCTTAAAATTTTTCTACCTGGGATTAATTTCTGATTAAATTATCTAAATTATTTGAAAAACACTGAGACTTGAGGTGAAAATATAGAAAAGGGATTCATATCCTGTATAGTTCTGAACCCATGTTTTTTTGTTGTTGTTGATTTCCTGTGTTAGTCAACAACATAAAGAACGTTAATGAAATGAACAGAACAGTGTTGTCGTCTATATAATTTATTATTGTAATATAATCTGGAGTCAAGCCCAAAAATAGGTAGAATTTCGGTGCATTTTTGATTTAACTAAATAATAATGTAATAATTAGCTTTTCAATAATTTTAAGTCTTCTTACTGTTAAGTAACTGTGAAACTTTAGCAGATATAGCCAGAGCAGAGCCTATTCCTTGTTTTATTGACTCAAGATTGTTTTCAAATTTAATATAATTTTTGAATGAAATCATTGACAAACTTTTCAGGTGTAATAAATGATCACCAAGTGTGGATGGAAGGAAAACCTTTTGGATTCATTTTCAATTTTAGTGTGATTATTGTGAGGACTAGATATACCCTAAATTAACCATAGCCCTGCACTTTGTGTGTAGCCTTTTCCTTAGCGGTTCACGTCTGAGTGGACAGCCCCTGGATTAGCTATTAATTTATCAGAATCAACAATCTGCTTCTGTGAACCAGAAGTCAATAGACTGAGCTTCTCATTCAGAGTAAAGTCTTGCAGCCTTCCCTGCTGGCACTCCTTGTAGCTCCGGCGTCTGTCTGCTGCTCAAATGTCAGCATGAACAATATTATCAGGGATGTTGTGGAGCTCAAAGAGAGGAAGCTACACTCACATTGACTTTCTTGTATCAGTCCATTATGGTGTTCATTAGTTCCATCATTTTGTGAGGCACTATCAGTGGTTTCTGTATTTGAATTAGTTATCCTCTTCATTTTTATTGACACTAAAGGTTCTTGTAGAACTGTATTTTCATAAGACTGCTGGTGGCATTATCCTTGACGTTGGGGTCCCCACATCATCCCTGTTTGCATGAGTATCTGTTAAGAATGGATTGTGGTGATCTGCTGTTCCTTTACCTATCTAACCACAAACTAAGAGTGAGTCATCAGATGCGTTTGACTGGAGGTGTAACAAACAGCTGTTCCAAAATTTACAGTTCTCTCACAAGCTGTGGAGTTGCTAAATGATACAGTAAAAGAATGTGAGGTGTTTTATGTGTATTATTGATTAAACTTTACCTGTCCTTGTCCTTTACCTGCATATGTTGGGCAAACCTTTTTTTAATATGTATGATATATACTATACTGCCAAAAGTATTCACTCATCTGCCTTGACTTGGATATGAACTTAAGTGACATCCCATTCTTAATCCATAGGGTTTAATATGATGCCAGTCCACCCTTTGCAGCTATAAGAGTTTCAACTCTTCTGGGAAGGCTTTCCACAAGTTTTAGGAGTGTGTTTATGGGAATTTTTGACCATTCTTCCAGAAGCGCATTTGTGAGGTCACACACTGATGTTGGATGAGAAGGCCTGGCTCTCAGTCTCCACTTTAATTCATCCCAAAGTTGTTTTATGGGGCTGAGGTCAGGACTCTGTGCAGGCCAGTCAAGTTCATCCACACCAAACGCTCTCATCCATGTCTTTATGGGCCTTGCTTTGAGTGTCCTCACTTAACACTACTGATTAAGAATGGGATGTCACATAAGTTCATATGCGAGTCAAGGCAGGATAGTAACTAGTTATGGCAATATAATGTACATGTATACTAAATATATAAAACAATTAAATACTCTTTATGGTATTAGTGTTATTAATCAGATTTGATAGGACAATATGCAGTTGTGCATCACAAACCTGTTCACTGAAGCTTCATTCTTCTCATAACTAACTTTCTTTCAATATTTAGATGAGACTCAAACTCAATATATGCTCAATATATACAATAAACTCAACTCAAAATATGTGCAAACTGCAACTTTAAAAATGCTTGAAAGCTATAGCTACCAAAAAAATCAAATAAAGTGGATTTTCCTGAATGGATTTCAGGGTTAAATTTCAGCTAATCAAAATGAATTTCACCACGAAACAAAAGGTCTTAAAAAATGTGTCATTTTCTAGTTTTTCTTGCACCCAGTCTTAATGGGTTAATACAATCGTGCCAAAAATAGGTACATAAATAACATATCCATGACTGAGGAGCAACAAACAACATACCCATGTGAGATTTTAATACCAAAGGTTCAGTTAATATTGACACTTTCTAATTGTAATCTAATAATCATGAAATTCTTGAAAAATCATGACAAATTATGAAACTATAAAGACTGTTTTCCAGACCTTTCAGACACAGCTTGTAACAGGGCCAGCTCATTTAATTAAAAGCCTCTTTACTGTGCCCTATGGTTAGCCTACCTAAGTCAAACTACTTCAATTTATTAATGAAAACACGATAAAATATTACACAAATGTAAAAAAAATAAATAAAAAAAATCAGTTAATCAATAAATATATGTGGGAACCCTTTCTATTCATGCCCTGGTGTTAGACCTCCAATAAGTAGGTCAGAGTGAGGTCACCAGGAGAATGGAGGTGTTTTGTTTTTTTTTTTCCTGATTTATCCATCTATATATGTGTGTGTGTATCTCAGCTCTCATTATACCAGCCACTATGGCAGATGATTTTTGAAAGAGAAACAAAAAAACAGCAAAAAAACAACAACAAATAACAGCATATCTAACTAAAAATGTTAATTGCATTCTTAATCTTCTCTATTAATGTTATCCTACACTTAACCTCTCTCATCAGCCAAAGCTTTAAAGCTTGTGTCTACTTCCAGTATACTAGTTGAATATACTAGTTGACATTTTGTCAAGAAAACCTCAACTGATAGTTCCAATCCTATGCGAACAGTATCGTGTTTTACAAAACTCATTTACTGTTTCCTTTTCTGTCTAGGTAGGATTTTGCAGCTGTGGAATTCTTTAAGAACAAAACACTTACTTGTTAATGGATTTCTCAAAAGTTAATTCAAGTAACCAACTATCACTATGCCTAGTTGGATATTATCTGTAGGGAACATAGAGCAGGGCGAAAGTTTATTGCTAGGAAGGTAATCACTGAGTCTGGTCCATTTTTTGTCGCACAAGTTTCTTGTGCTTTTTCTAAAAAATATGCCTTGAGTAGATAGGAGATAGTCTGTGAAATGTGTGAAGAAAACAATTAACACTGTATTATGGTTTGCCCTTTCTGCTCTTTATCTCATATATCTATTTTTACTTCTGTTATCTTCTTCCTTTCTCTTTTCTGTTGCCATTTAACTTAATCTCTGGCCAATTGCTTCACACACTCTCATTTATCCCTTTTTTCGTCTCCCTTTACTCATTACCCCAATCATCTTCATGCAAGTTACTTCCCCTTTTTTTATAAATGTTCATACAATTATTTTACCTAATTTTGCCTCTTTCACAACTTTTTTGTCCTTGTCTTGTCCCCCTCATCCCAACTTCCCATCTCAACACTTCCTACATCCTTCCTCACTCTTGCCTCCTTTCTTTACACCATCCCCCCGTCTCTCCCTCTACAGGGTAAAGTGGCTCAAACAGCTTGTATGTCAGCCTGTAAGCATCTGTCCATATCACTGATGCAAATGCTGCTGGACACAGAGCTCAAACAGATCAGTATGGGAGCCATTCAGCAATTCAACTTGGATGTAATTCAGTGTGAATGTGAGTAGAAATCAATCAAATGTTAAACTCATTTATGTTTTAATATCATGTTACACCTAAATGTGGTATTTCTTTTCCTGAAAAAGAAAAAAAATCATTATCATTTGGAACAGGCAACAGTGCTTACCACTGTCCTGTAGCCTTGTCCACTTATTGGATACGAAAATATGTTCTTGTCTGTGTTATGCTATTAACTGTGCCCATGGCTGTTAAAAAAAAAAAACTATACAATTTTTACAATCCAGTGGATTCACAATAATAATCATTGCTGTCATGATCCTCATTAGTAACACAGTTGTTGATGTGCTACAAAATTCTCTGAATCCTGACTGCTGAGGTTGTAATAACTTATTACACATCACAACTGGCGCAAACTCCAGGTGAACATTGGGGCAATCACAATATTTTGTGCAAATATTCAGTCATTTGTCCATCTTCTACCGCTTATCCAATTCCAGGTCATGGGGGGTACTGGAATCAATCCCAGCTCACATTGGGTGAGGGCGGGTTACACCCTGGACAGGTTGCTACACTGTGGGGCCAAAACATAAACACAGACAGAAATGAACAGCCACTCATAGTCACTCCCACCATCCAAAGACATGTGTGTTTAGGTTGATTTGTGACTCTAAATTGCCCGTAGGTATGAGTGTGAGTGGTTGTTCATATCTGTCTGTCTGTATGTGTTGCCCCTGCGATGGACTGGCGACCTGTCCAGTGATAAAATATGTGCTCCCTCCCATCACGAGCATACTACGCTTGTAAAATACACCCGTAAACAACAGATAAGGGATTATTCATTCATTCATCAATCCATTGCTAGTCACGGGGATGCAGGAGTCAATCTCAGCTCACATTGGGCAAGGGCAGGTTTGAGTGGTTGTTTGTCTCTATCTGTCTCTATGTATTGGCCCTGTGCAGGACAATTTAGAGTCACCAATCAACCTAGACATGCATTGTCCCGCTAATTGAACCCACGACCTTCTTGCTGTGAGGCAACACTGCTAGCCACTATGTCACCATACTTCCCTGATTTTATGTTGTTTATTTTAATTATTCAAAGAGCATTCTTTTGTTCCTTTTGATCTTTAGATTTGTTTTGCAGGCAGAATTGTATTGCAACATTATTGTAAAACATCTTCTAATGCATAGATAGGGCACATTGTTAGTGATGCTACATCAGGCCATTGATGTAACGGACATCAGACATCCTCCCTCGGGCAATCCCACTAAGGTTGATCAGCTTGTGCTTTAGCAGCACTTGACCACAGATCAGCCCTGCTTATCTAAAACCATCTAGAGGCTTTCTCTTCTGCCTCTGTGCTATTGTATATGGCTGTCCTCCTCTCACCTGTGATCCTGTGATGACCTGTGTGAGTGTAGTGTATGCTCTGCAGAGAGATTCTGAACTCTACTCTACCTAGCCTGTTCCAACCTGTTTTTTGCAGACACTAACCAGGTTGTCATATTTCTCTTCCGCTTAAAGGCCTCTTCCATCCACTCTTCCCATGACATGGTGAGCTCCAGCATGACAACATTCTTTGTTGCCTCTGACAGTAGACATAGTGATGTCGGGTCTGAGGGTGGTTTTAGCGACATGCTTAGGAAACGAGTTGACTGCCCAAATCCATGATCAGCTGCTAGGCTTATGCGGCATTGAGCAGCCCTGCTGTTGCTCTCTGTGTTTTCTTGGTTTCTCCCCAGCTCCAATAAAATTGATGGTTTGTCCAGAGTGTATCCCGCAGTTGCCCAATATAAACTGGGATTAGCTCCACCATCCCCCGCGACCTGGAAACAGATAAGCAAAAAACGATGAATGAATGAATGTCTGTGTGAGTGTATATGGATGGGAAGCTGTTTGACTCTGCAAAGAAATGGAGGATTATAAACAACATTACTAATACTTGGGATTCTGCTGTGAAGGCAGAGATGCCTCATGCACAACCGCAAACTTCATCTGCCAAATATTGCTTTTCATTGATTTTTGATTTAATTTTAAGATAACATTCAGTCACAAAGTAATTCTGAAAATTCAGCTCCATAAGGTTGTTTTGTAATATTTATCCCCTAGTTCTAGTTGGTAATACTAAGTACTAAATAAGATCATTTCGGTCTGGGTTAGGGTTGCATTTGGATGAACAATCAAGCAGGATGTTGTATCATTAACCAATGTCTAAATTTAAGATCAAATCATTTCAAACCAGCCAAATTGTTGGTTTTGATATATTAGAAAAATAAATGAAAGCTTTCACAAATCTGTTAATATTATATTTTGGATGCATTTTTTGGGGACCTGTACTATGAAGTTCTTTCTATAATTATTATGAATAGAAGGGAAAATTCAGTTTGTTTCTGCTCTATGTTTTTCACCTGTGTTAACCATAAAGCAGTGGACCTCTTGTTATCATTGAAACTATATTTTAATTGTTATGTGACTGAGCTTCTTGTTGAAAGAATGTTAACCTCCATAGGCACACTGTGGTTTTCATCCCAGGTGTAAACCTGGGTTTAAGTTTAAAGCAACTGTTGTCATTCTCCTCAGTATTTGCCAGTTCAGAGCCGGTTCCTGGTTTCCAAGGAGACACACTACAGCTGGCTTTTATCGACCTTCGACAGGTAAGTCACTGAGCAGTACAGAAGACTGCTACATTCATCTGTAAAAACATAGCCGGGACAAGGTTAGGTCAGCTTTACTGACTGCACCTTTTTATTTAATTTTTTTTTTTTTTTTTTCAATTAAGGTTTTTTTTCCCTCATGTTTTCCCAGTGAAAATGGTGGCAGCCTTTGTTGACCCAAGGTCAGATGTCTATTTGACACCACAAATTCAGAACTTTCACACCAGGTGCAACACTTAGTTTTAACCGTCTTTAAATGGGAAGTCAGGGGTACCAGATACCAGTACTGTTTGTTTGTTTTGTTTTGCTTTTCTATTAAGGCAACCAGTCAAAGACAATGGCCTAATCTGAGCACAAGCTCGAGGATGCCTAAGAAAAACTGGACATGCTGGTCGTACAAGCACATGCCCTTGTTTCCTTGTTTGTGTTTGAAACACCAGTTTTATGTAAATATTTGCTTCTTCTCATTAACTTGTGTCTGTGATGCCCTTTTAATCTGAGCCTGAGGTCACAGCACTGAACAGAGCCAGCTTGGCTCCCTCACTGTTTTTTTTTTTTGGTGTGTGTGTTAGGATAGGACTTCTAAACTCTCTGGGCGGGGGGCGACCCAGGAAATAACAGCAACATATCCTGTGTATCATGTATGGAAAAAGTAGTAGTGCTCAATTAGATAAATTTAGTTTATTAATGAATATGAAATCTTACAATAATTAAGTGAAGAATTCAACATTTATATAAAAGAGAGAAAATAAATTTGACTAAAGTAACAAGTTGACAAAAAGATTAGTTTTGGCTTGGATGAAGATTAGTCGACAACTACTTATAAACTCAACACATGCAAAACTGTATTCTGCAATCATTTTAATTTTCAATTAATCTTTTTAATTTCCTGATTCACTCTTTAACTGGCTATTAAAGTAAAAAGTGAAACCTGCCTTTTGCAAGTTGAAAAAGATGACAAATAAGAAAACTGGCAAATATTCAATTATAAAAAGATAATTTTGGTTTAAAAATAAAGACTTAACCAATTAATTAATGGTCACAATAACTGCTGGTGAATTACATGAATAGAATTTAGTGTTTTCATTGTGATTTATATTCATACTGAATATCAAGATTGAAATTTATGAGGATTAACGTGTTAATTTACCAATCTTTCTTTCTCTCTCACACGCACACAAACCTAAATTTCCAGAAACCAATCCAGGTGATCCAGGTGGTCTGAACTCCTGCCATGCTTAGCTCAGGGTCTGAGTTCACTTTTTTGGAGCAGCTCATTAGACAAAACTTGTCTAATGATGGTCCCTTTTATATCAGCTACTTGGTTGACCTGTTAATCCCAGCCTTAGGTAAATGGGTTGGAAGGCAACCTCAGACTGAGGTTACACAGAGGTCAACCTTTTACTTTCCCTTTATCTTAATGGTCATTGATTTCATAGCTGCAACTGCTTTTTTTATTGTTATCTGTAGCTGCTGAGAGTGACTTAAAGTTAAATCAATAATGATGGCTTCAACATGTATGGAACTGATCTTCACTGATAAGTCTGTACTTCAGTTATTAAATTCACTATATGAAATATTTGTGTTTGAATAACTAAATCAATGAAACTGTATTTCTTTGAGTGAATCGATTTGTTTTTCCTGTGCACACGCCCACACAATCTGATGATACAATACATTGACCAACCAATGGTATTGTGCTAATTCACTGATCAACAGGTGGCGATAACACACCAAGATATGCTGCAATGTCCCTGAAAATGCAGGAAAAAAGAAAGCAGCACCTTTTTATTCACCTTGTCAAGGATGATAAATGATAAAGAATTTAAAATATTATCAGAAGATCTCATTTAGAAACCCCAAGAACATGCCACTTCAGGTTTGAAGAGTCCTTTCAACAATTTTCTGTCTTAAGCAGAGCAGAAGCATCAGTGAACTGTTGAGGTGACACCAGTTTCCACAAACATATGAGATTCTAATCTATGCACTCCAAGTTGAGGTAGTTGCAAACTCAAGAAGTGTCCTTAAACACCACAAAACCATCTCCATCATCCAGTTAAAAACTGAATTAGACTGTATCATTTGAATATGATCTAGTGAGACCTTGAGTTAACCCTCCCTCAGCACTCATCAGACACATGTCCATTAAAAACTCCACACACTGCATTAAGATAATATACGAGGAACTGCGTTAACTCTTCAATAGGAAATTTGGAAGGACGCATGGAAAAACATCCCCACAAAAAGCTTACTTCCCCCTTACGTGTAGAATTTATTTGAAATATTTGGGGTATTGAACTACTATATTATTATGTAGTTGATTAGTCAGGCAGCAGTACTAATGACTGCACCACTATGGCACCTAAGGCATGTGTTTTTACTCATTATTCAGCTTCTTTGCAGTGCTACATACAGTTTCTCTAAAATGAGAGCATGCCCTTAGTGCACCTAAATCATTTAGATCCTCTCAATTGTCATGAACAGTGGAGAGTTGAGTGGGTGTCAGGGGAAGATGCGCCACCCTTGAGTTGCCTGCTCAGGCTCATCATTTAGCTCCAGGTGAGAATAATGGCATTGTTGTTAAGCCTCTCCCTGTGTGTAGGAGTTTCTCAGTCAACTGAATAATACTATTATCACTAAGCTGCTCTTTTACTGCCCATTCAGCATGAACTAAACACCCAGCTGTTTCACCCTATGACATTAGCATACACTGTGTGTGGGTGGAGTGAGGGGGTCATCTCCATCAGGTTAACCAGAGGTCGATGGGTGGCCATTTTAAATGTTTCTTTTCTCACTTAACACTTATCATATTGCAGCATAAGATCCGCCCTTCTTTTCCCTCTCATACAGATGAAGAGAGATGACTAAAATATCAGAACTGCAGAACACAGGCTGTTGTTCAGGAGAAGAGTGTTCTGT
Organism: Echeneis naucrates; assembly: GCF_900963305.1. Lineage (NCBI taxonomy): Eukaryota > Metazoa > Chordata > Actinopteri > Carangiformes > Echeneidae > Echeneis > Echeneis naucrates. The sequence continues at coordinate 16,644,026 of NC_042529.1, read as the reverse complement.
GTGCTGTAGAAACACGTCTTGACCAAACAGTAACACACATTTATGTTACTTATGAGAGCAAATGTGTTGACAATATAGTGACAGGCTTTGGTGCAGGTCTAAGCTCCAAATATAATTCTCTTGGCTGTTACCTAGTTAAAATCAGTACTATGTTGAAGCACTTCAGTGTTTGGAGCTAAGATGTACTGAGTCCTGTCACTCTTTGAAACTTAACTAAAATAACAGCAGCTCAGCATCCAAAGTGAGACTGACAGCAGCCAATAAAAAAATGCAAAATAATCATGTCATTCTCTTCTTATCAATTAAACTCACTGCCAGCCTCCATGTTTCCCGTTCTCTTTGGTTGCTCAAAATAAAGTTCTATTGTGCATAAATGTTGAATGTCTTGTTGTACCTTGTAGCTCTTGGACCTCTTCATGGTGTGGGACTGGTCCACTTATCTGGCAGATTATGGACAGCCAACCTCTAAATATCTGAGAGTGAATCCAGCCACTGCCCTGGCTCTACTTGAGAAGTGAGTGTTAACACTTCTGGTCAGGCGTGTACATTATTTCAAAATCAGTATGCTTTAGCAGAAATGATGCCTCAGGTGTTGGAGGAAATAGTTAAAGGAAGAGCCATCACGAAACAAAAAGGAAAAAGATGTGAAATACTTTTCAACCTCAATTACTAGCGCTCTTCATCTGAATGGGGATCCACTATGGCTGACCCTAACCTATTCACTAGTTCCAAAATTGCCTCAGAAGTTGCTCTTAGGTTAATCAGGGCATCAGCAAAATTCCTCAGAAATGGTTTGAAGGCCAGCTGTTTCCTGGTCCTGTGAGCTTCAGATCCAGATCTTACCTTCACTTTAATTAAATAAATCATGACAAAACAGAATTGTTTTTCTTCTTGTGAATGTTATAGTTAGTTATAGTTATTATTGGTATAAGTATTGGTATTAACTCTGGAAAAGCTTAAAAGATGTGCTTATACAAAATCATTATGGTGTGAAAAAATTTTAGCATTCTATTGTAATGAAAGCATAGGTTTTGCAAATATCTTCTCTCAAATAATAGAATGTAATTAAATGTATGCTTGCATATAACATGAAAAGCTCAGATATGAGTGGAGCTGCATTGTTTCCCTCCTGGTTCTCTTACCCTTCTTCTGTCTGCTGTTTTTCTGCTGCTGCTTAGAGTCTACAGGGGGTAGGTGCAATATCCTCACCATTTGTCCTTGCTCTTCTTAAGCATGCTCGAATACTGTATAGCCACTTAATCACTCAGATAGTCAGGGGGATTCCTTTCTTAACAGCTTTTTGAACTCACACGAGAATCATGGACCTACCCTCATTAAATACTCTATTGTGTTTTGTTTTCATTAACTGCTCATGCAAATTAAATTTTTATATTATCGCTGTCTGTATTAACCCTGCCATGAACAGCACCACAACATAGCTGAGAGAATACATATTGACATCCTCTTGTCTTTTTGCAGAATGAAGGACACCAGTAAGAAGAACAACATCTTCTCTCAGTTCAGGAAAAACGACAGAGACAAACAGAAGCTCATAGAGACTGTGGTGAAACAGCTTAGGAGCCTGGTCAATGGCATGTCCTCGTGAACACACACACAGGAGTGGCATGGGTGTCGCAGAAGTAATGAATGAAAGTCGGGACACTCACAGACGGAGTAATACAAACACATACATAGGAACCACACAGGGAATTTACACACAAACACGCAGGTAGTTAGCTAACATACAGACTCACATCATAAAAAGCAAAGCAATACACACACTGTACAGGGCATGCAGAGAACTCTTGCCTTGCAAATACAGCACACACTTATGGATTTATATTCTCTGTTATATCTTAATTAATATTCTATGTAAATAAACACACACACAGAACAGTTTACTTGGCTGAATGGTATAAAGGGTGCAAAATATTTTTAATGGTTATGATACAACAAACTTCATAAATTGGTGAGTGAAATGAGTATAGCTGCAGGAAGAGTGGGGCAGCACACAAAATGATGAGTATGGGGACAATGAGGTTAAAGGTCAAAACTTATCACCACATGTGAGCAGCATTAATCATTTCCTGTTTTTCTTGTCAGAAACACATATATTATACTAGGGATTCCAATACCTCTGTGCCCCATGGATTAAGTCAGACCTATTTCCTTGTTTTCATCTGTAAGAATAACAAGTTAATTGTGGATGTAGAAAGATCAAGTAATTGGTTATCCATTGATAAAGCTTGATAAAACAAACCAGCCCGCTCGTTTTCTCTCAGTTGGACATCTCTACTTTGCAGGTGTGGGTCCATTTAGTCTGAGTCGCTAAAATCTTAAAAAACAGAACCACAAAAAGAAACCAAATTACCAAATGGAAACCAATCCATTATACAGGTGATCACACTCCATTGTGGAGACCTTTTACTGTCAGCTATGTCTATGCATGCAGCAGACCACCTATTATCTGTACTTTTTTCTGTGCATGGGTGGTGGAACCAATTCCAGCTGACAAAGGACAAGAGTGTCTATTGCAAGGCCAACATAAGGAGGCTTATAGATATACCAGTTAACTTAAACCTGCATGTTGTTGGACAAGGAAGCAGACTCTGCTGAATTATCCTCATCTTCAGGATCTGTCTAAATCTGTAGCCATTCTTAGCTCTGACACAGACCAAATGAAACTCATTGTGCCATCAATTATAATGTTGCTATTCTCTACGTGTTCTTGTGCAGAAACAAGGTGATGCTAAGGTCATGAATGGATGAAAGGACAGAGAAATGGCTGATGATGTCTTGAAAGGCTGATGTTCATGAAAAAAATGTTGGCGTTCTTTGTACTTTTGCTTGCTACTTGTCTTCTTCTGTTTCTCAAATTGTACCTTTAAGCTCACCCCCTTGAGACAGAACAGAACAGTTACTCGCAGTAACTAAAATGGCAGAGTTCAATGTCAGAGAGATTTAGCAAGGGAGAGTATGTCTGACACCCATACTGTAGTTTAGGCCTCTTCATGTGTTCATTCTTTGGTGAATTTGTTTGCATAGGTTGAACAGCATAACATTCAACCAAGTAATCAAATCAATTTCACAGGTTCAGCAGACACAGGTTATGTAATCAGAGCAACTGAAATTTTAATAAATTCTGCCAGACTGCAGGTGTTTTTCTGTCAAATCTCAGCCACACTTATTTTAAATGGTTTACAGCTGACACAACACAGTTGCAACACAGCTGCTATTTGACTAATTTTATCAGACAATGATTTGAAGTTTATTTGCAGAAACAACATGGTTCCCCAAAATGTATGGCCATACATGGAAATCACCTGAGCTTGATGTAGGACTCCAGTATCATGTAATGAAAGTCACATCTACTGCCTGTGTTTGTTGTGGATATTTTTTGTCAAATATAGAGCCAAACCAAAAGAAAGACATGTTCACATGTGCAGTTTGGAGCAAATTATCCTCCTGTACAGTCTGTGCATACATAGACTATGAGCAGCTAAAAACAAAAATTATTACTAAAGATAGAATTTCCATCTAGGGTTCTTTATATGGGTTGTCCAACCATGTACATTACAGCAGACCAACTAGAGCTCCCTACAGACACCTTTTTAATATCATCAACTTCTTGTACTTGTTTACTTGTATACAACTTGTATTTAAGACAACAGCAAAGTGGATAGTGGTTAGTGCAGTGGAGACACAGAAAGAAGGCATTGAATTCGATTCCCAGGCCTGGAGCTTTTCTGTGTTCTCCCTATGCATAGGTTCCCTCTGTATGCTCCGGCTTCCTCCCAAGGTCCAAAGACATGCATGGTTTGGTAAATTTGTGACTCTAAACTGCAAGTAGTGTGAATGTGAGTGTGAATGGTTGTTGGTCAATATATGTTGACCCTGTGATAGACTGTAATGGCTCCATCATCATGAAATCCACTGACTTTTACTTTTATAAAATATTAGCTTTCCTTCCTCCCAGGTTCACAGCTGTGGGCATTCACAGCAATCAGAGAAGTGATTGGCCTCCTGGGCCTCTTTGTGCTTTAGATGGTTTTCATGTGAAAGGTGACATCAGTGCGTGCCCCTTTCCCCCCTCTGTACTCCGGCCAGTTGTAGGGTTAACTACAGTTTCTTCTTACAACCTACCCAAACATGCCACACATGGGGTGTCTAGGGGTTGTCATGTCAAAATATATATATATATTCTTTCTTTTTGTTCCTCAGGGTGAAGTTAAGCTTTAGAAACTCATAACCCACATCTATCCACAAAGCACAGCAATAATGAATTGGTTCCTTTCAGGCAGGTTGTTTGATTACTAAAAAGTTGCACAGATTCTCCTAATGAAAACATTTTATAATGAGACTGTTTTTATTCTGTTTATGTTTCGGATCTGTGCTGTACTTAACATTTTTGCACTGAAGTTGATGAAGTTCTTTTTTTATTTTATTTTATTTTATTTTAATTTTTTTTATTGTTTGTTTTGTTTTGCATTCATGTTTTGCCTTTTTAAATAGTTGCTTGTAAATGCCAGTGTATATACTGCATATTTTGTAAAGAGGATATTACAGTAGCTTGTCTGCTATAAACAGAACTGGTGGTTGACTGTGATATGCACCTCCATCAATACCTGAAGTAAATATGACATCAGTAAAAGTCTGAAATTCCTGAATTTGTTGTTTACTTTGGTGAATAGTTGAGTACTCATTTGCATGGTTAAGGTACAATCTATCGCTAAAGTACTGGTCCAAAAGATTTTAGTTGAACTGCTCATATTTTCAATAAAAATCCAAAGTAAAGGACAGGTTAATTTTATTGAAAGACTGAAAGATACAGTTTGAGTGCAAACTGGTTCTCCTAGACTCAGGACAGATGTAGGAGTATCTGAGTTTCAGTCATACTATACTGACCATTCTGCACCTAATTTCTCTCTTTACCAAAATGCTGTTTGAGTAATTGCTTCTGCTTTGTTAATTTTTGGAAGATATTGTTAGTGCAGCTCGGGGTTTCCTGAAGAGGTTTCATATTTAAACAAAAAAAAAAAAAAAAAATACCAGGAAGTGTGTCCTTTCTGCAGCTGGAATTCTCCTGGAAGTTCTGAGCAATGCAAAAGAAAATAGAACCAACCAGATAAAGGGTTGCGTTGGAGTGAGGCTCTCCAACTCTCCACTCTCACCCCCTGACTATAAAATTCCATCCAGCCTGATCTCCAAAAAATTTGTTTAGGTTTTTGAGTATGCAAGTGACCAACAGAGAGGAGAGACCAAGCTGTCATCCTTTGAGTTCTGTGAGTGGCAAAGAGAAAGAGAATGGTTTCTGTCAAATGTTCATAAATGCATTATGTGTTCCAAACAGAACCTTGAGGATGAAATAAAATGTAAAAGTGGATATTTTATTCGAAGATCATATATTTTGACTTGATACAAATAAAATACCTTGTCAGTTAATATTTCAGTGATGCGTTCAGTTAAATAACAAGACACAATCCCATCAAGTGTTCCAATTCTTTTGATATGCTGCTGTTGGAAATGATTTATGTACAAACTTAACTTTGAGGAGATAGGGTTGTAAAATATGATGAAATATAAAAGTAAAGTCCTGTCTCTGCGTTTGAAGAAAACATTTATTATATGTACATGAAGGTAAAACGTAATCAGTCACATAATGTCAAGATCCCTTGATCAGAGCACTCCCTGACATAATGGCTTAAATCTAGATTAAAAAAATTAAGTTTTACATCACACATCTTGTGTGCCAATGATTGTTTCAACTAGATTTTTAAAAATTGAGATTGTTATCCTTGCCTTCCATAGAATGGAAAGAGGGAACATTTTGATAACCAAAGGAAACCTTGCTTTACCTTGGTTGATGTGCTCAGTAACACCCTGACTGAGATGTTGTTTTCCTACATATGATTTTATTTTGTGTGCTGTAATAAAAGTGTATTCAACCATTTTGTGTCATTGTTTTTCAGCATACTGTGCATCACAATGTATCCATGGTGCTATTGTTTACCTTTTATGTACACTTATAATGTCTGACCTGGATGTGTGTGTTCTATAGCAGGATACATTTGGTCGTAGAGTCTCAATCGCATGGTAGCCACAGCTTAATGAATACCCTACCTTATCGTCTATTTTCCTCTAAATAGACTCCAGTCTGATTTGAGGTGTGCACATTTTCATCTCATCTTCTGTCATTTTCCCTTGAGGCATAATTTCATGTACCTGATATGGAAACTCCTAACAACCAATCTGCTGAACTCAATGTGTGTCAAGTGGCTAATCCAACAAGCACAGTATGGCGAACAAACAGACCCCCAGCCAGATACTTTGGGATGATGTTTGCTCCATTTCTAAATGCAGGCCTAATTCTCTAGCTTTTTTAAACATTAACTAACATTTTTGTCATATGTATTTGTGTATGTTGATGCTCCGCACACTCAAAACATGAGGCTATCATAGCAGACAGAATACTGTGGAAAGGCACATTTCACATTTCTGTTGAAATGTATAATTTCCATATGTGTCTCTCTCTCTCTAGTGCACTTGCGCACACACACACACAAACAAACACCATACAAAGACAGATTTTTCACTCTTTTAATGTATTCTGTGTTGTGTCTTAATCCTTGGAGCCTTGCTGCCTCCCATTACATACAAGCTAACTTGGAAACAGCAAGTGAACTTTTGGTTGGGTCAAAATTTGAATGCAAGTATCCCTGTTGCCACAGTTGTAACGGGGCTGGAAAAACTTGGGGGGTTCCATTATAACTGGACAGCAGCAAACTGCAAAACAATTCTGTGCGAAGCACAAACATTTTTAACTGCATTGATTTGACAATTTTTGTTAAATTTCCTATATATTTGCATATATATTTCCAAAGAGATTTTTTGTTTAAACATTTTAAATTGGCATCCACTCAACCAACTACTAAACTGTTACTTAGACATGATAATCTGTGTGATAATGTTACATTTTTGAATACAGACTTGTCACTTGAAACATATTTTGCTTTGAATCAGTATGTTTAACATAATGAAATTTGTTTTAACGTTTTTTTTTGGGGGGGGTCACATGTAGTTTGCTCATGTTTATTTACTGCCTGTTATGACTTATTATCAAGTCACCACAATGGGGGAGTGGAAGGGCCTTCCTGTGTGTCAACAGGAGTGACAAGTATTTTAGGGCAGAGATCAAACACTTTAACAAGGCAGTAAACAGCTTTGACATTCACTTTAACAATAAAGCAAGACAGAAGAGGACACATAGGTCTACACTTCTACCAACACCCTTCACATACTCCAACACGCACACTGATTTTACCAGTATTTTAGTATTACACTGAGTCTTATTCAACTTCTCAACACCTGTGAACTTTTAAGTGTGAACAATATTGGCTTCTTCAACCTTATGATTCAGCTCTTCACCCTGGTTGATTTATGAACGCTAAACAAGTATTCTTTCAGGTGGGTCTTTCTAAAGAATTGTGTAAAAAAGAAAATAAACCAGCCAATTCCATAAGGGGTAACTCAGTTTGGACGCAAGACTCACATTTACTGCAGAACATTTCATGAAAGACCCTTTTTCTTGATCATGTTTTTATTTGAGTCTGCCAATGCAAAATTGTTGGAATAAACCCTTTAATATTTTATGTCTGATGTGTAAGTGATCTGTTTTGTCTTGCTGTACAGATTATGGCTGGCTCCCTTTCATGTCATCCCTGGAGCCAATGCACACGAATAGAAAATGGTGCACAGCTGGAGCAAGTTAGAGATTTTTGTTTTTATGATGCTCATTCGTATTTAATTCTTCTTATTACCTTTTACTTTGACAGTAGAGTTGATGCATCAATGAGTTGAATGTACATAGGAAAAGACAAGAGAAAGCATCTACATCACTGAATCAGATAAAACTAGAAAGGAAATCAGTGGGATTGAACAAAACGTATGTGTAAACTCAGCAAGTTTTCAATTCTACATGATGATAAATTGTCAAACCATATGATGCAATATTATGGAAATCGTTCTGTGGAGCCGTGCAATTGTTTCCTGTGTGATCTAGTCTAATGAACTTCCAAAATTTTGCACAATAAGTCCAGACTGGATCAGACATAATATTATTATAGAGCAAGGTCAGTCAATATTGCAGAGACATTCTCTGCACCCATATCACTTGACTCCTAATAAATAAGTAGATAACATCATTCATTTTTCACTCTGCTTTGTAAAGCTAAACAGTTTCCAGTGGGAGACAGAGAGACAACATAAACAGTTGACAAACAGATGGTGACCCTGTGCCAAACCAAGAGTCTGACACTCCCTCTGACCTCTTCCCACTGGGAAGGCACCTCAGACTAGCACCTCCAACTACAAAACCCAGGAGTGAGTAAGACCAGTTACCATAAAGTGTATGGTAAAACAGCATAAATATGCTCACTTTGTTGAAGTTTCCTTCAGCACAAAGAATTACAATAGTGGCAGTGGGGAGGTCCAAGGGCATGTAAGTGCAGTTTATGCCATACAAAATAAAATTCAATGTTCTTAAATGCAAAGAATAGAAAGAGAGGGAAACCAGAATAGTCTTTGCAATAATTTACTAATGATAATGATGATAATGATAATTAACTATCATAGCTTTTACATTACAAAATTCATTTGATCTGTTGAGGCTATAATGTAGATCAGGAACTGAAGTTAGCTCTGATGAGACTGGACCAGCGTTTCCAGCTGTACAGTGGCCAGGCTTCATGATGTCAGTTAGTCAGTTAGTTTTGCTTCACAGAATTAAGTAGTTGGCAGGACAGTTAATATCACTTCTTTACATCCCAAGACTGATTAACTTCATCATATCATAAATGCTGAAATGTTTTTCTTTAAGTTTAAGTCAAGTATTGAAATGCATGTTAAAGCCAAGCACCCTTACATTTAAATTTTGCTTTATATACATTTTTTTTTTCTTCATCACTCACCACTTCTCAGGGTTGTTGGGGGTGCACAAGCCAGTCCAAGCTGACACTGGACGAGGTTTGGGTAATCATGGACAGGTTGTCAGCCTACCGTACATACAGAGATAAACAACCACTCACGCTTACATTTATGCCTCAAAGCAATTTGAAGACACCAAACATTAAAGTGTTTAAACTTTTATTTATTTTTTGGACTGTGGGAGGAAGCTGGACTACTCAGGGGGAAGTCCATGCAGGGTTAGTTAGGGTTTGTCTCTCCACACAGAAAGGCCCCTGGGAATCGGATCCAGTGTTTTCTTGCTGTGAGGCAATGGCACCAACCAATACACCATGCCAGCCTATAGCCTATATATATTATTAAATCTAAAGACTGAATCATACCTAATCATTCAAACAGTGATATCACTAATTACTATAGTGATATTGCACATATAAAACCATTGGATGTTTAATTCTGAAGATATTTCAGTGTTTGTGGTATGGATTTAGTTCTATTTTGCAACCTGATTAATCTGAATTTTAACCTTAATTTATCAATGATTCAGATTTTAAGGATCACACGCACTCATTCACTCATCTACTACCATTTATCCATTCCCAGGTCATGGGGGTGCTGGAGCCAATCCCAGCTCACACTGGGCGAGGGCGGGGTACACCCTGGACAGGTCGCTGGTCCATCGCAAGGCTCTTTTAAGGATCATATACACTACTAGTCAAAGGTTGTTCAGGGCTCCATGAGGGATGTCATCCTCAATGTGCCATAAATGTTAATGTTTTCTTCTATATGCATATTTTTCACATAATAATGTCCAGAAAAGATGCTTCTTTTTTGGTGTTTAACCAAAGTAATGACAAAGTAACTTTAAAACTGAGTAAGTAAAAAGTTGTAAAAAGGAAGACACAATAAACTTACTGAGCTCACAATTCTTGTTTGCTGAGTTGCTGTCAACCGGTGACAACCCGTGTGATATGTCATGGTATTGCATTAGGTGATATAATAACCATTGTAATCTACTTACTAAAGACATTGCTAAACTTGAATGGCTTATATCTGTACAGTGTATATTTTTAGTACTTTCACCTTGCAGCTGTTTGGGGTTAAAATTCAAAGTGAGACCCTTAAAAACACTGGACTTGTACTGCATTACTCAAGTTTCACAGTAATAAGATTTTATTGCAGATAGGACTGAAATTATAAATCTAAGTCTTAGAAGGTGGCAAAAGCAAACATACAGTTACAGCAACTCATTGTAGGCTGGTAGGACTCACTGTTACATGCCCCACTGATTCTTAGTATTTGAATCCGTCAGTTATCGTCTGGCATTTAAAAAGGTAAGTAACCTAGCAGATAACAAAATTCTTTACTCCTCTGTGTTTAATGACCAGTGAACTTGGTTGTGTGTGAGAGTTCACCAAGATGTCAGGGTCACAAGCAGGTCAGCCAACGTGCGAGCTAGGGGAGGAGTTACAAACATGCACAGGCACCTCAGTTGTTTGCTGACTGCTCACTCTGTCTGTGTATGTGAGAGAGAAAGAAAGAGAGACAAACTGCCATGAAGGCTGTGCTTTCATTGCCATCACAGCATAAATGGAAACTAGTCACTTACATTGATAGAAAGAATGGTGATATGCAATGCCTATGAAAAGTATTTACCCCTCTTGGATGTTTTCTCTATTTGATGCTTTTGTAAATGAAATAATGGTCAATATAATTTGTCAAGTAATTAAAAATATATAGTGTACAATAAATGCTGGCATTAACATTAACCCTCTTTAAAGTGACTGACCCAGTTCAACAGAGGTCCAGCTAGTTGATCTCAGCAGTGTCACAATTAGTGAAATGGAGAGCAACTGAATGCAGGTGATGTGTGTCCAGTGATTGTAGTATAAAAGCACTTGTGTCTGAGAGGTCCAATCTCTGGTTTATCAGTATCCCTGCTACAATTGCAAAATAAAGATAAAGAAACATTCCAAGCCACTCAGAGAAAAGATAACTGAAAAGTATAAGACAGGCGAAGACGACAAGAAGCTTTCCAACTTATTGGGCATCACAAATTAAGTGATCAAGCAAGAAGACTGGTGAAGGAGGTTCTTCAGTGGCCCAGAAGGGAGAGATTGTACATGCAACAGTTGTTGCCTGGGTTCCTCACCAGTGAAGCTGTAGAGTGGCAGAGAAAAGCCACAAACACACCATCTCTACCTTGAAGCATGGCGGTGGGAATGTCACCACCATGTCTGGGGATGCTTCTCAGCAGCAGGCCTGGGAAGGTTTGTAAAAGTAGAAGAGAACATGAATGTGGAAAAATCCTGGGGGATAATCTGATTCAATCTGCAAAGAACTAGAAAGAACTTGAGAGAAGATTTATTTTCCAGCAAGACAACCACAAGCATACAGCAAAAGCTGGTAGAAATGGTTCAAAGACCCCCAAGCATGGGTTTGGTTTGTTTGTTTGTTTTTTCAAATTATTGTCAAAAAAGCCAAATTATTTTGACCATGATTTAATTTATAAAGGTAATAAATTTTATTTTATTTTATATTTTATTTTTTTCATTTCAGAATGATGGGTGGGGGTTTCTGTTTGTACCTTCTAAATAGCAAAATTTTGGAAATGGATTCAGCTGTACGGTTTTGGGGATCCACATATTGGCCCTCTGGTGGTAACTTCTGGCTGTATGACTCAAGATCCGAAAAAATATCAGGTGAAATGAGCATGGTGGTAGTTTGTCCATTTGTAAACTCTGTTATGATAGTGGTACAGGAGTAATGGGTTCATTTTTAGGGGAGCATGCCTGTGACCTGTTACTTAGTAAGCTTTCTGTTGGATTACACTGAAAAATATACCGAAATACAGTGTGAAGTTGATATACTATATGCTATATCCCATAATTGGAGCTAAATGAGTGCTCATTGCCTAAAAAGATTCATTCTTTAACACAAATGTATATTGGGAGCAGGATAGAAAAACAGTTTACCTTCTTGTAAATTATAATTGACCTTTAAGGTAATTTCCATGCACATCAATTGGCAATGAACTATACCATAGAAGAGCAATTAACAAAGGTGTTGATTTCAGTCATGGGGTGGAATCCAACACATTATTAGTAGGTTCACAGTCAGTTCTTGAAGCAGCATGATGTGGTAAGAGCGTATAAACATATTTTTAGACAAGCGATGACGGGACTTCTAAACAGCCAATAGGTCTCAAAACTGGATTGCCAACTGGGAAAAGGTAGAAAAAAAGGCTAGTTTTGAGATACAGGTTTACTGTTTGTCAGCTGATTTGGAATGTTTTAACTGAATCATAGATGAGTATACACCTATCTGACACATTAAATTATTATTTGAGGAGAAATATCAAGTTTCTGTATGTATTAATGTAGTAGTGCAATATTGTGCATTATTCAAATAGCTTACTAATGATATGGAAATCGAAATCTAAAGATTTGAATTATAAACCTCCAAAAGTGTGCCATAATAATCTATTTTCATGATAGGAAGTAAAATACCTTGAGGATGCTAAAACCCATAAACCAATATCAGAAAAAGGCAGATAATATGACCCGAGTGGCCTACATGGCAGTTAGTTAGCCTACCACCCTGCTGCTTTCAACCATCATAAACGTTGAGGAGTTTCACATACAAGGCATGATGGCAAATTGGAGTATGTAAGAAAGTTTTTGTGAGACTGTAACAGTGATAGTTGAACCTAGGCGCTCCCTCTGTTAACAGTTGCGTTAGAACAGACATATCCATCCCTGCAGTTTGTCGCTGTTAAGCAGCAGCCAAGCCCTGTACGGACGTCCCGACAGGTGCACTGAGGATGTGATGAGTGGCTGATGAGCTGCTTTTCTGGCACAGTTCATTGTTTATATGGTGTAATGTGCGCTGCCACTAACGCCACACTGTGCTGCTGACCCAGGTTTGAACTCGGGTCAGAGATATAATTTTTATAGCACACAAATATGGAGAAAGTTGAGGTTAAAGTCTTCTGCCAGATTAGTGGTGAAGGTGAGTTGAATGCGAATGTATCCTGATAGGAGCAGGGAGCCAAGAGAAAGGGACTAATCATTTCATCTTTCAATCACATGCACTGTTATACTGATACATCATTAGGTCAGGAGGTAAGGAGGTAGTATTGAAGAGTTAGATATTAAAATTATCATTAAGTTTGAGAACATCATAAGATGCATATCAATCAAATTATAAGAACTGCAACTGTGTGCAGGTTGGCTTCACCGTTTAAAAGAAAAACAAAAAAGACTAAATAAAAAATAAAGATCAACCCAAGACGTATTTAAACCTCGTTTCCATTTTCTGAAGCAGATGAAAATTTGCTCCTTAAAAGCTTTTTTCTCTTGAATGCAGGCCGCCCTGTAGGCACGATTACTGATCCTGCAAGGGAGCCTTAAGCCAAGGTAATGAGTGTGCAAACTAGCTGCCTCTTGGCCAACAAAGGAGTCTTGAGACTTGCTTCCATTGTCTCAGGAGAAAACCATCACCTTTTCTCAGTGAAATCCGCCGCGGATTGTCTGCGTGCAACAGGAGGTAAGGATTAAGGATGCGGCCCTTGGAACAAATGGTGAGGCCAGTCAGCCGGTACAGGCTGGAGGCGGAGCCGAACGACACCCACAATTAAATATGAACTTTGTGTGAACTAATTTATCTGAGGGAGGAGAAGGTCGCAGGCTACCCGGGGCCAAGGCGCCTATAAAACCGCTGGATCGGCAGCCCGGAGCTTCAGTAGCTGATCTGACGCTGCAACAACACGCTGTGTTCACGGAAGCCTCTGCAACATGGCTCTGAGCACACTGCTAGCCACCCTGTTGTGCACCATCGTGCTGCCCATCCTGCTGTTTCTGGTGGCGGTGAAGCTGTGGGAGATGTACACGATCCGAGGCAGGGACCTGAGCTGCCAGAGCCCCCTTCCTCCCGGATCCATGGGGCTCCCTTTCATTGGAGAGACTCTGCAGCTATTCCTGCAGGTAACAACACGACAAAGCTGAAGTCATTTTCTCATCTGATTAATTACAAAATGTGGATGGCCCAAGAGTGAATAGCATTTTAAGGTTAACCGGTTTATTTAATTTTCATTTTAATAAATAATTTTGACTAGTATACTTGCGCTTCCAGAAGCTTTTCCAGAAGAGTCTAAGTTTGCATTCATTTCCTACCAGAGAACTCGAGTCAGTCTTGAAGACTCAAGAAACAATTTTGAAATTTATCCAGTCTATAGTAGACTCTTCGTTTTTATGTATGTACACATTTTTTCAATGCTCTTGATTTGAACTCTCTAGATAAGAATCATTAATTTCACGTTAATTTAACAGTTTTTGTTAAGTTTTGTTCGTGATTTGAATTTTTCCCATATTTCCAGAGGAGAAAGTTCTTGCGGATGAAGCGGCAGAAGTACGGATACATTTACCGGACACACCTCTTCGGGAACCCCACTGTGCGTGTGACCGGCGCGGAGTACGTCAGGCAGATATTGCTGGGGGAGCACAAGCTCGTGTCCGTGCAGTGGCCCGCGTCAGTTCGCACCATCCTGGGCTCGGACACACTGTCTAACGTACACGGGGCGCTGCACAAGGCCAAGAAAAAGGTAGGAAGTATTAGGATTTATTTGAACCGCCCCCTTTTACACCTTTACAGTTGTGAAACACCAGTATCATCACTGTTTTGGGTATCATGTTAAGTCAGATCATTCAGTCATTTCTGGGGTTGCTGGAGCCAATCCCAGCTCGCACTGGGTCAGGACAACGTACACCCTGGACAGGTCACCAGTCCATGACAGGGCCAACATACAGAGACCAACAACCACACACACTCAGACCTATGGAAAATTTAGAGTCACCAGTGAACCCAAACACAATGTCTTTGGACGGTGGGAGGAAACTGGAGTACCTGGAAACCCACACAGGCACATGCAAACCCTGTACATACAGCTATAACAGCTATAACAGCTGTTCAGTCAGATCCACAACTGTTATTATTTCATAATAATGGCCTAATGGGCACCTCCCTTTTCATATAAAATGAACATTACAGTAATGTAATTGTGCCTACTGTAAATTTTGATTTGTCTTGATGTTCAAATCAGGTGGAATATACCTTTTTTTTGTTTGTTTGTTTTTTAAACCAACCATTCACACAAAACAAATAACTAACTACAGTTATTTGGGTCACCCATACTTCATGCGCTTGGTAAATTAAAAGGTAGTGCAGTTGCAGTTAGAACTGTTCTCAGTGAAAATAAGCTATTTTTGAAAAGATGTTTAAAGATTTTTTTTATTTACAAATACAGAACAAAACTAAACTAAACACCATTCTGCTAGTACTCCACAAAGGATGTGTATATACCGAAGCAATTCAATATATATATATATATATATATAATATATATAAAATTCTATATATATATTCTATATATATATATATATATATATATAGAATTGCTTCGGTTGGTTTGCTTGTTTGTAATGCGGCTTGTTTGTCAAATGACATATTTTTTATTAATAGGTCCATCCATTGTGTGATATTGAGTTTTTTTCCAGTTTTGTAGTATTGTTTTCTTGGTGATAGTTAGAGCTACACGCAGGGGTATTATGATTTGTTTTTATTGTGCGTTGAGTGTGTCTAGATTGCCGGGTATGCATAAGGTGCGAGAAAGTGGGATGTTGCAGCCAATTAACTGGGATAGTGTGGTGGTTATTTCTTTCCAGAACTGATGTATGGGTGGACAGAGCCAGAGTGCATGTAGGTAATCATTTGTTGTGTTGAGTGTGCAATGAGTGCATATGCATATGTTCATATATGAATCAGTTAATCCCATTAAATGCATTTTGTGTTGTGTAGTGTGTGTTCTGTGGATGATCTTGTATTGTATTAGTGTTATGTTGGTATTCCTGGACATACTGAAGATGTTATTGCAAACATTATTCCAAAATTGGTTGTCAGTGTTGATGTTAAGATCTTTTTCTCATTTGTTTATTGGAATATAGTGTGTATTGTTTTCAGTGGCGCATATAACTTTATACAGTTTTGAGAGTGGTTTCTTTGATTTAGCAATTTTATTGATATTGTCCAATAGTGGTGGTTGTTCTAAATGTCTTTTTATATATCTATTTTTGTCTTGATTGTATTTTGTATTTGGATGGATTGTAAAAATTGCTGTTTTTCAATGCTGTATATATCAGTGAGTTGTTAAATTGATAGCAGGGTGCTACAGTCAAAAATGTGGTGTAGGTGTGTGACTTTTTTTTTTTTTTCTTTCTTTTTTTTTTTCCCCCCATTTGGTGCCTATCAGAGACGACTTATTTGCTGTGAAGTCTGAATTGTTCCATATGGGTGTTTGAGTAGTTGGTGAGATTGTATGTTTTATTTTATTGACTTTCCAACAAGCTGGTGGATTTGAAGGATGTTTAAAGAATGTCATTTCACTATAAGGCCAGAAAAATCTTGTTTGGAGAATGATTTTTGAAATAAGGCGATTTGGTTGCACTCAACAGGTTAAAATACAGTTGAAGTGACAATTTACAAACAAATAAGATACGATCTTTACACTACAATTAGACAGTGTATTGGGATTTAAGTATCTGGTAATTGAGCACACTGGCCAAAGACTCCAATGTCATTCCTCAAAAGTTTATTTTGGGTGTACAATATTAAGGCTCATGAACAATTTTTCTGGCCAGGCACAAAGAAATGCAAAATAAACCAACCCATATTCACTTCTCTGCCCTATACAGGCCATAATGCGAGCCTTCTCAAAAGGGGCTCTGGAGCTCTACATTCCTGTCATCCAGGAGGAGGTACAGGCCTCAGTTAAAGAGTGGCTGGCAAGGGATTCTTGTGTGCTTGTCTACCCAGAAATGAAGCGACTTATGTTCCGTATAGCCATGAGGATCCTGCTGGGGTTTGAACCGGAGCAGATCAAGACTGATGAGCAGCAGCTGGTGGAAGCTTTTGAGGAAATGATCAAGAATCTGTTTTCTCTGCCTATCGATGTCCCCTTCAGTGGACTATACAGGGTGAGAGAGCGACTCATTACTGTCTCAAAGTATTGCAACCTTTAAGAACCACACAACTAATTTATGCATGATAAATCATAGTGACGCATATTCAAATCTCACTGACAAACTGTCAAACACATGATATTGACGTACCATGGAGAATAGCTGGACTCTAGAAGTGAAATGAGTGGAAGCCAAAAGCTACCTGAAATGTAACTATACAGAACATAGTAATGAACTAAAATGTTCAACTACTTTGGCAAGGTTCTTTAAGTCAGAACAAGCCCATCACATGTGTATGAATGAAAGTGTCAGCCTAACTAACTTCCTAATTTATGCGTTTCTCTACCTTCCATGCTTCTTGGTTCTGTTCCTGCTC
Source organism: Echeneis naucrates (assembly GCF_900963305.1). Classification (NCBI taxonomy): domain Eukaryota; kingdom Metazoa; phylum Chordata; class Actinopteri; order Carangiformes; family Echeneidae; genus Echeneis; species Echeneis naucrates. The sequence continues at coordinate 16,626,674 of NC_042529.1, read as the reverse complement.
CTCCATCTTCCCACACCTCAAGGGTCTGAAAGCAAGGAACTTCATTCATTCGAAAATTGAGGAGAATATCAAGAAGAAAGTGCAGGAGTCAGACAAGGGTTCCAATGACAGAGATGCTTTGCAACAGCTCATCGACAGCAGCAGAAAAAATGGAGAGCCCTTCAGCATGCAGGTAAAACATGGCCACATCATCTTTACTTTTTGAACCATTTAAGATAACACATGAGACACATCAACTAGCTTCTTTTCTTAGTCAATGTTTAAGTAAGCCAATTCTCTCCCTGCTTTTGTTTCCAGGCCATTAAAGAGTCTGCTACCGAGCTGTTGTTTGGTGGGCATGAAACCACAGCCAGCACAGCCACCTCTCTTATCATGTTCCTGGGCCTGAATCCTGAAGTTGTTGACAGACTAAGGCAGGAGTTAATGGACAAGGTAATTCTTGCTGTGGTAGTTTCAGCTGTAATTTCATTTGAATCCTCAAAATCCATTGTGAAACAGTCAAAATTCAGTTCAGCTCATGTGATAATAAGCTGAATGATATTACTCGTCATATTTAACAAAGCAGACAAGTTTGTAACTTGCAACCTTTTCCTTAACTTTCAATTACAACTCGTGGCCTTCCTAGGCAAATGGAGTTTGCTCAGTTATCCTGGATGTGGCTAAGCATGACATACTTAAGTCACAAGATGGAAACTGAGAAAAACTGCATCTGCTGATGACAATGATAACTACTGACTTACTACTCACCTCAATTTATTTTTGGGAAGCCCCTTACAATTAAGGAAACAAACAAAGTAACTGTGTTTCACAGGTGAAAGAAAGCCACATTGTAGGTTTTCCCTTTGAAGTGAAACCTTGATCATTAAACCATGATCAGGAACCAGATCAGAAAAATCATTGAGCTGGTTAATCCATATCAAACATAATCTTATCCAGCACTTAGAACAGTAACAGCTGACAGTAAGCTCATGGTACAGCAGTTCTATTGTATTCCACCTGGATAACACTGTCTTTGCCTGTTTGTTCTCAGGAGGAGCAGGGGATGAACACCCAAAACCTGAACATGGACTCCTTGGAGCAGTTGAAATATGCAAGGTGTGTCATAAAAGAGACTCTAAGACTCAACCCTCCTGTCCCTGGAGGTTTCAGAGTGGCCCTCAAGACATTTGAACTTAATGTAAGTTAACTAAGGTTTCCATGAAGGATAAGGCAACTTGATTTCTAGTGTTTTATGATTTTATGTGAACCACAGGTTCTCTCAAGCATTTGATATGCATGTGTCCAAATGTGCTGCTTATTTATTATTTTCTCCTCACAACTTCAGGGTTACCAAATTCCGAAAGGGTGGAATGTTCTCTACAGTATTTGTGACACCCATGATGTGGCAGAAATCTTCCCCAACAAGGAAGACTTCCAGCCAGAGCGCTTCATGTCAGAATTCTCTGGGGACTCCTCCAGGTTCCAGTACATCCCATTTGGAGGGGGTTCCAGGATGTGTGTGGGAAAGGAATTTGCCAAAGTGCTGCTGAAGATCCTTTTAGTTGAGGTGGTCACAAAATGTCACTGGACCCTTTTAAATGGGTTGCCAACCATGAAAACAGGACCTACTGTATATCCTGTGGACAATCTACCTACCAAGTTTACCAGATATGTACAGCATTAGATTGAGATGTGGGATTATTTACTCAATCAGTGTATTATATTTCCAAATGCAGAAGGGGAGTATATGGAAGCACTCAGGTGTCGCTAGAAAATGGAGAAAGGGCTGCAATTAGACATCAATGCACAAAATGTTCATCTGGATTTGAGTCAGTGTGGCCTGAATGTAAATATTGTTAATACTTTGTATGTGTTTTATATGCATACACATATATTGATTTGAAAATCTGAACATACTAAACAAGAGGCACTATGCACAGACATGGAACACTTAAATCTACTCAGAGGTGTATCGATAGGATCATGTACATATACAATGTAGATTCTGTTTATATAACTTCAGTATCCTATCCCAAATTATTTAAGTGACTTGTGTTACATTGTGTGGGCTTTTTATTTAACAAATCCTTTTTTAATTCAACATTTGGGTTTAATTTTAAAAAGCATGAAATAAAAGAATGAAGTTGCATGAAGTGTGATTTATGACTTGCTACTGTAATGCACTTGTTGACGTTACAGCCATAGTAATTATTCTTCTTAAAAAAAAAAAAAAAAAAAAATGACAGCAGAGATACTTAATTGCTTTAGCAAGCATAAGTCCAGCATATGCTAAAACTTTTTCTATCCTAGTATTTCTTCCTAGTAGCTCTTAGCACAAGAGAAAATGTTGCACAAATTCAAAAACATCGCCTTCTTATGTTTAAATAATACACACTTCAGAATATGTGGCATTTATGAGCCTTTCAAAATCTTTTCCACATACTTAACACAAAGATGGGACTGATATCAATTTTGTCATCTCATTTTCAGCAAACTTAAACAGCAAACAAAAAAATTGCTGTATTGATCATCTTGTGCCAAGGATATTTATACATTAAATTCCAGGAAACAACAGGTATATGTTCCATTGCTAATAGCTAAAAACATGGACCATATGAATGCAAATTATAGGAAACTCAGAAAGTCATTAGGGTTAGTGATTACTTATTTAACTGATTTTGGATGAGATGAGCAGCTTTATTCAAGAACCAAAGGTAAAGTTTACCAATGAACGCCAATGTATATACGTGGGTGGTCCTGCACACACATACACATTCCATTATCCCTACAGAATCAGTGAGTTGCGAGAAGAGAAGGAAAATAAGAGAAAAATGTGGAATCCATCGGCAGGAAAGCGAAGTGATGGGCTGATGACCCTGACAGATGAGCAGAGAGGGTGAAACTGAGTTCATACTGATCCGTTCAGTTTCAGGCCACTGAACCAGTATAGACCTCCAGTGCAGCAGTGGAAGTAGATATGTGTTTGTTGCATGGCCCTCTTAGAATAACAAGCAGTAAATGAATTATTTTGGTAGGTGTTTAAACAGTAAAAAGACAAGATCTTTGTTTGGAAACTTGGTGTACAGTTGATAGAATCATTAGCTGATGTTCAGATAATCTGGCCAACGTAAAATACTTGCCTGATTCTTTTTCTTTATTATTTGCTATTTTGGTCTGTGGTGTGATCCACATAATCTCCAGTGAATGTGAAAGCACATGTCATCAAAGAATCTCTCCTTGTACAAAAAAGAAGGCATAACTCTTTTTTTGAACTCTCAATCCAGGCACTTCAGCATTTACTTGAATTTTCACTCCTGATGTCCATGTCTATCCAACATGGTTTAAACATACAGAAGCCAGTATACTCTTCAGCAACACACTGATAAATCACATGTACATATGCTTGTTTGACTGTACAAAAGTGAAGTAGTGCAAGTGTAGCTATACTAGTAAATGTATGCTATTTCTCTATAAAATGGTGTTGTTTGAATAGTTTGTTGGATCAGTTCATCATGCTAATGTTTTAGTGACAACAAGACTCCAGCATAATTTGAAATGTTATGAAGCCAGTTAGCAGCATTGTGGCATAGTGTTTACTGTGGTTGCCTCAAAGCAAGAAGTCATGTTCTGCTCGTCTAAATACATGCATGTCTAGGTTGATTGGTGACTCTAAATTGATTGAAACTGATTAACTTTCCTTTCAACCAAACAGATCCCCATTTTGGAAAACTCACCAATTAGCTGGTTTTGATTATCAAAGCTTAGCACTGGAATCAGCTTGTCCAGCTCAGGGGAAAGTGCAAACACATTCCTGCCTGCCACCTGTTTAAAATTTAGAATGCTTTCTTCTGATAAGCACAGTGGTACCAAAACTGGCAGTCTCACAGGGCTGACAAGACTAAAGAAGTTGCACTTACTGTATGTACTACATATAATGAGCTTTAGTAGTATGCTGATGCTAGATTTCTTTTTACTGACTGATAGTTCAACATAATAGCCCCACATTTCCTTTACTTTACTTTGAAACATGAAATATTTTGACTGCACGCATTTGTAGTCCTTCAGTAGTAAGTAGTAAGTAAAACCCAGTGTATCTCAAATGTCACTGGCAGATATGCTTTGGGCTTTTTATAAGTTGTTTCTCTTATTGGTGTCATTCTCATTTACACCCAACATCCCTGCAGTCCATACCGGCTCTTTAGCATTGTACAGTTGTCCCTAGCCATTGTTTATTACTCTGCTACTAGCAATTATTGGATCCACAAATGCTGAGCTGTTGTACTTATTGTTTCGTCTCTGTGGCTGAGCGTTTCAGTTTAATGGCCAAATTGTAATACTAAATTGTAGCTGACACCTTTATGTCCAGCCATCCTATCCTGGCTGGTCCAGCCCTCGAACGATGTGAATGAACTTTTCTGAACTTTGCCTCCTCTCCTCACTCTAAAGAGCCGTCTGTTTCCCTCCATTGTTCACCATCACCCAGTGGAGACAAAACTTTACACGGCCAAGGCCATTTTTGTCTACATTTGCTAAGATTGTAGGGAATTTACTACACAGTATTGAAAGAGGTTTGAATCTAGCTTGCTTTCAATTAGATCCCCAGCCCTGAAGATGGTCCAGAGTAAATCATTGTAACAACCAGTGTTATTGAAGGCAGAACTTTTATACATTGAACCGTTAGTTGTCATGAACAGTACATGAAAGAGGTGAGGGGTATACACAGAGAAAATAGATGAGACAACAGAAATTAAAGCAGAGAGAGAAAGGGAGGCAAATAACTTTTGCTTTCAAAGATTTTATCAGCTTTTGTAATTTTAATTTGCATCCAAACTGCAACTTCAGTCTATCCCATTAACAACAATTTGGTTAGATTTTCTCATGGTTTGTGTAAATAGAACAGCTGCTGTTTGGTGCTGTTGTTGCACCTATCACCAAGCTTCTATTGCAGATGTCACTCAGTGTACTCATTATACTTGTATACCCTAGTATTCAAAGTAATACAGAACTTATTTTCTGTCAATTGTCTCTAACTACAGATAGCTATCTAGTTTCGTATGTCAGAAGCAAAACATTTATTAAATTAGGTAGTTATGCATTTGCTGGTGGGTTACAGTGTACAGTGTGTTGCACCTCCTCCACTGATACCAAGACACCGCCATGAACGTTTGCAGTGGGCACAAGACTATGTGACAATGCAGTAGTGGTCTACCGTCCTGTTCACTGATGAGTGTCGTGTCACCTTGCACAGAAATGATGGTCGTCAGCGTTGCTAGAGAAGGAGATACGCTGAGGTCAACATGGTCCCTAGGGTTCGCTTTGGTGGAGGAGGTGCAACAGTCTTGGCAGGCATCACCAGTCAACGCAAAACAGATTTGGTTTTTGTAGATGGCTCAGTCACTGCACGTTCTGACCTCAGAGACATCATAGAAAACATCATTATCCCCCAATTCCACCAGCACACCCCCAACATTCCATTCACGGATGATAATGCTCCACCACATCGCGCCAGAATTGTCACAGCTCGACTTCAGGAAGTCGGAGAGCCTCATATGGTATGGCCAGCAATGTCCCCTGACCTGAACCCCATAGAGCTGGGACCAGCTGAAGCAGAGGCTGGATGATCGTACCCCACCCCCACATGACCTGGCAGAAATGCCTGTATCACTTGTGGAAGAGTGGAACGCATTGCCTCAGAACAACATCATGAGGCTAGTGAGGAGCATGAGATGTTGCAGTACTTAAATGGCCTGGACATACTTGTACATAGAAGACTTACACATTTATGAAAAAATGTCCTGTGTAATGAACTAAGCAACAGCATTAGCATTACTCTCATATAGGGGAATTTTCTGTTCACTGCTGCCAAAGTCCACAGGAATAAGAGTGTGCATATTTTCATGTCTGCCTTTTGCCATAAAGTGAGGAGGGACACATTTTTGTTGCTCTGCATCTGTACTTCCAGGAACATCTAACAGCCAATTCCAAATTAGAGGGGAGTTACAATTTAAGGCCAAGATATCGATGAAGAACGCACACACACATACACACGTGTGCAAACACCTACAAAGAAGTGGTGCAGGTGGTACTAAATGAATATTGACATAACATGGTGGACTTAGGTGACGATGATGACAGGTGACAGATGACAGATGATGAGCACTCTCATGTCACTTAATTGCACTTTATTTGTTACTTGGATAGTCTACATTGTAGAGTTTATTATAAAACCTAAGCTGAACATGGACATCCTCTGCCTCTCAAGCTCACATTATCTAGCGCACAAAAAATTTGCATATGTATACACACAACTGAAATTCCTTAATATAAAATGCATTTCTGGTTTCTTTTGTATATTTTTTGTCCATCTCACGTGTCAATAAGCACTCTGGTCCCTTTAAAGTGAAATAACAACGGCAACTTTGTCATTACTACCCTGTAATTTTTCGAAACTTTTATCAATCATCAGAAACATGCTGTTGCCATTAAATCTCACCCTGAGCTCCTGTTCGAATGTAAATTTTGCTGGATAGGGGCCCTAATGTTTTTCCAGATAATATTGATGTACTACACTATCATAAGATGTAAATAAACCTTACTTTTATTTGGTGATGGTATTATCACATTCATCATTAAAGCTGACTTTTTTGAAGATTCTAATGGCACATTATGAATGTGTCAAAGCATCTTTGGTTTAATTTGATCATGCTAAGGACCAGATCTAGTCATATTTTTTTCTCCTTTTAACTTCCAACAGGCAGGGTAAGAGAGGTGTATTGGTACCTCACACAAGACTGGCAATGCATTTGGTTCTTTGGGAAATGAGATCTGTCCTGGTCACTTAATGTGCATGTGATGATGCATGTTAATACTAGGTCTGAACAGGAACTATTTTTCCCCCTGAATTCCTTGAATGGGGCCAAAGATCTGAGTGGGATCAACAACAATTCCTAGTTCCTATGGCCATATAATATGGGTTAGATATAATCATCCTGGTATGAGTGTAATGTCCATGTGTCTAGATATTTCATTCAGGTGTCCAGATTCTTTTGACCATATTGCATTCATTTGTAGGCCAAAGATGAACTTTGTTCAGTAACTATTGTCATCCTTATATTAGACAGATTGCCCATCCATCCATCCATCTTCTACCACTTTTCAGTTTTTGGGTCATGGGTGGACAGATTGTGTTCAAGTAAATATCCCATGACATTAAAACATTCAAATTTCATACATATTAAATCAGGGAAAAATTATTTGGCAGACATGGTGAAGGTGGGTCCATTGTAGTTGCAGCTGCCCCACTAGGATTTTATTTTGGCCTTGAATAAAAAGGTCTTCTAAAGAAAGGATTTCAAGAGAGGGCCTTAAACATTAACTGCAACAAACTGTTTTCTTTAAGACAAGCAACAAGCAATATGATTTTATTTTCTTAAATTTCCACAATGGACATCATGTGAACTCTGAGCTTTAGGACAGATTAGAAGACAGGATAGGTAGGCAGGTAAGAAGGTCATGGTGGCCAAATCTTTTAACTTTTACAAGGATTCTCTGCTTTCATGAGCCTTGGGGCAATGAAACATCTAAAAGACAATGAGAAGGAAATAAAAGTGTTAACGGCACTACAGTTTTTCTGTAGTGTATGCCTTTAATATCTTGACATCATTTACATGCAAATACCACACCTTACCACACCACACTCTCTAAGGTCTACACACACACACTGCATTGTCTGATAGTGTGGGTAGATGCCAAGTGAAAGTCAAAGGATCTAACAGGTCTATGCCATGTTTAAGTCCTTTGATCAGCGAGAAAAAAAGACCATTGTTTTACAGCGGCCCCCAATATAACTGCATCGACTAGTCAGGAATGTCACACACACACTCACACACACTCACACACACACACACACACACACACACACACACACACACACACACACACACACACACACACACACACACACACACACACACATAGACACACACACGCTTTGGATCTTACTTTGCTTGTCTTCTGTTGTACTAGAATTTGTACATGTAAAAAAACTATTCTTCTAATGGTAGAAATAATTTTGAATGCACCACAGATTTTTTCACTGCCAACAATAATGTACAGAACTATAGTAGACTGTGATACCAAAATCTGCATATCAGTAGGCTGACATAATCACAATGATAATGCAAACATTGTCAGTGTAAACCACTGGTTAACAGTATTTTGTTGAACACATTAGTATGCCATCCTTTACTAATTTGCAATTGCTTTCTGCACAAACCCAAATTTTAAATTGGTGGTGGAGGAAATACAGTATATCACCAAATTAATACAACTTATCCTGATACTGACAAACTGCCAGTAGGCCTAAAAGTCCAGTCACTAGGATGGCGTAGCACATATCTACTCTACCAAATTAAAGACATCTAACAACAGTCACATTGCAGCCTCTGTGGAATGAGGACAACAAAGAGAGTCAGACCAAAACAAGGTAGTCACTGTGGCGGGGGTGTATGTGTGTGATGGAGATCGCACACATAATGAAACAAAGAAGAAGAGAAGGTTGAAAGGAAAGGAGGGAAAGACAGAGTATGTGTGAAAGAATGCCCAGGTCTGGAATGCATTCAGGGGTTACCATCCAAGCACTTTCCACAAAGACCAACACTTAGCTACATGTACTGAAGGTGTAAGGGTGGGCTGGTGACAGAGAGAGCATTAACATGGGAAACACGTCTGGTGTAAGCCTACAGTTCTACCGAGGTGCATCAGTTAAATGAATAAAGAGGAACTACAATCTGGCAGATTTTAAATTTTTTGATTTTCAAGAAATCCTGTTTATAATTTCTAAACTATTCATTGTTCATTTAATACAGTACTTGGTGAATAGTTTTTTAAAGGCTGATTGATAATTGCAATTTGTTGCTGCACATGTTGAGAGTGTCTTTTGAAGACCCTCTGTGGCGCGTTTTTAGTTAAAATTGAAATTATTTTTACTCACTATGAATGTAACTTAATCATTCAAACTGAAAACCCTTATTTCTGAACTTTAAACGACATCACACAATCTTAACCAGCAAATGGAGTTTGGTCAGTTGATTTGTATGTGGCTATATTTTGATGCACAACTCAGTTTTTTTTTTTTAATCAACAATACAACGCACCATCCTGGAGAGAAACACACCAAACACTGCTGGTTGTGTGTAATAACAAATAAGTGTGCAGTGTTGTGCGATTTCAGGCAAGATTTGAATTATATTTGTTTTGCTGAATCATAGGTCAGATAAGCCAGGATCAATTTTTTTGATGGACTGCCCCGCTTTCATTGAAAGCCCTATTGTATCCTGAAACAGCTTCCAATCAAATGAATGAGAGATTTGATTTGGTCCTGTGTGGTGGACAGAGGAAACATCAGATCAAAAGTGAGCAAAGAAGTAAACCTGTCCAGCAGTGGTCCCTAGAGACACATTCTAAACTCAGGTGTAAACTGTCTCAGCTGGATATGCACAGAATCTGAATACACCTGGACGCAGGAAAAAGAGGCTATGCAGGGGTTTTGTTTATCATGTCCTTCACAAATGTGTATGCATACGCACGGACATACAAACACACACACACATACATTCACAGTAGAAACTCACATATACATGCAAACTCAACCACACCTATTAATTCAAATTTGTCCAAACGCATTTATCATCCACTTTCACTGTATGTTGGCTTGGGACTGTATATTATTCTCTTGATCCATCACACTTGGAGTGTTTGCTCTGTTACTAGCCATCTTGTTGTCCGTGTAGAGTGATGTAGCTGTGTACACTTGAGTGTCTCAAGGAGAGATGGAGGAAGAGTTTTGATGCAACTTTTTCATAGTCAGTGTAGACAACTCTTTCAGAATTTTCTCACCCTCTGCTGTGGAGTTTGAAGTGTTCCCATCTGACTGCAGATACAGATTGCCCTGGTGCAGGTCAGATCAAGAATTTTTGTCACTGCTGCTCTCTTTGTTTGTCATTTGCTGTGGCCTTTTTTTTTTTTTTTATTACCCCTTGTAGTAAAGTTGATTTTGACTTTGACCTTGACAGTTTTTAAACGAAAGCACCACTGTCACTGTGTAAGAGCAAAAGAATGCATAGCTTTCATAGATAAAGTTATCTAAAAGAAATGTAACCAAGCAATATCTTTGATCAGTCAGAAAGAAGATGAGTCTGAGTCAGGATGGATAGAACCTAGATACAGTCTCCTGTCCATGTCCCTCTGAGTATCCACCGGGAGATTCTCCAGAAGTATGGGGCGGTTTGTACACTGCTACTGGCCATTGAATCCTTGTACTGCCAGAGGGGAACCAATAAGTTTGGTTCATATTGCTGGCTGTAAGTCAGATTCACTCCTGGTTAGGGTTAAACACCACCAGTTGTGACCTTTGTAACTTGTTCTGTTCATAATTTTTATAGACTGTGAGCAGCTTGGTTCAGAATCAGCAACTCCAAGCTTCAGGCCATGCTCCTCATCGGGAAAAGGGTGTAGTGCCCATCCTGAGTTGGGCAGCAGTTGTTGCTGGAAGAGTTCAATTATCTCAGGGTCTTGTTCACAAGTGAAAGGGAAAATGGAGCAGGAAATTGTTAGATTGATCTGGGTGGTGTCTGCAGCGAAGGGTACACTATACTATTCTGTTGTGGTGAATAGGGAGCTGAGCTACATAGCTCCCAATTATTGGTCGATATTTGTCTCGACCCTCACCTATGTTCACAAGCTGTGGTTAGTGCACGAAAGAACACGTTCACCAATACAAATGGTGGAAATGAGCTTCCACTGTAGAATGGCTGGACTCAGCCTATGAAATAGGGCGAGAAGCTTGGACATCTGAAAGGGGCTCAAAGTAGAGTTGCTGCTCCTCTGCATCAAGAGGAATCAGTTTTGCATTTTGGGCATCTGGCCAGACGCCTCCCTCAGGAGGTGTTCCAGGCATTACCATCCAGGAGTAGATCCTGGGGCTGGAGGGACTAGAGCTCTCACCTGGCATGGGAATGCCTGGGGAACCTCCTAGAGGACCTGGTGGAATTAGGTGTGGACAGGAGTTTGTGGGCCTCCTTCCTGAGACTGCTGCCCCTAATAAGCAGATAACCAAATGAAAACAAACCAACACAAAAAGAGCAGCATGTTATTTACTGATACTTTCACATCATGAGGAACCTTTCCCAAGTTCACCTACACAAACCTTACTAAGACTTTAATTCTTGATGGTCAAGTTTGATTGTCTTCTCAGCACTGACACATGGAAGGCACACATCCATTGTATGAGCTAGGAATTTGGCATCTTACCAGTTTTTTGTACATACAATGAATACCCTTTTACAGTCCAGTTGTATTCTATCTTATCACCATAGTTGACTTTTCTATGTCATATTCAGGCTGACACAGAAAAATGAACTTTTGTGCCATTTTATTGCTCGTGGAGACTGTCAATCTGAATTAATTTATGAATTAAAAATAAGTCAAACATTCAAGTATACTGCAAACTCTATGCGAAAAGAGAGAGCCTATTAGTAATAACAGTCACCATTCATATGCAAAACAAATATCCTGATTCCAACATAAGGTAGTTGCTCCTTTTGAAGGATAGGGCAGTTGACCTGGAACAGGAAAGGACCTCTGCTAGGTTGTCTTAGAATGAATTTGCAACATGAGGATGTAACAGTAGAGCAAAATGGCAGGACTGTTGTTATGATGCATAATAAGTCTTTTATAGTACCAAAAGGCCACTAGAGTAAAAGACACTTTACTGGAAAACTCAAGTAAAAATCTTAGACTACTACTAGAGAAAAAGTTTACTAACAATGTGCATTTTTAAACAAACAAAGAAATAAAACAAACAACCAACAGAAGTTGGTATGGTTCCAGCCCCAAAACAAAGGGTTCCCATTTGTTTTGCACTTGGTGCCTGTACGACTGAATTAAGACTACACAGCACCACTGAGAGGAGCCAGTTTGCCCTCAGCACACACACGTTGAGACACTCATTGACACACTTATTGGGGGTATGTGCAGGAATCCTGAAGTTAATTTCATTGAGCTATCAAGACAAGTTCCTTCAAGAAGAATCAATTTCACCCGTTTTTTCCCATTTAGAACATCATCTACATGACCCCCCAAAACCCCTAAAATTTATAAATTTGTGTAGGTTGTGCCTTGAGTTTGATCACCTAAACAAGCCAAGAACAATAATTGGCTTTTATTTGCACCCTGACAAATTGAAGGAGGGAGAAAATGGAATTTGACTATGGAAAGAATGGTTAAAATTGTCAGAGCACCCCCTTATAATGTGCTTTATGTTTTACTGAGTCTAGGAATGCATTAAATCATTTAGGGAGGATTCTATTTCATCCAATGGAGTAAAATATGTCTGCCAAAGCAAGAGATTTAGTTTCCCTTTATTTTTTGTGCTCCAGTTTTATATTCCTTATAGATAGAAGAAAAATCAAATAAGCTCAGCTTACAATGAGCGAAACAAGTTCCAGTATTCAAAATATTGCTGCAAGTACCAGTAAAAATACTGCCTGGTACGATGCAAATACAGCACAACTACATCATGAAACAGGAAGCTCAAATGAAGTGTTCTGATTGGCTCATAGGTTGTGTATAATGAGCACAATCAACAGCTATGATTTTATATTACTTTTCACAGATACATATCACTCCAGGACCGGAAAGAAACATATAGTAAGAGAGAAAAAAATACTGGCGAAGAGGGGGTTTAAAAACAGTAGAAACCTAAACAAAAAAAAAAAAAAAACTGTGGAAATGTAATGCAAACCTAATAAAATCGGAGCAGGTTGAAAAAGGTAAAACTGAAAAAAAAATCTTACTAACGCATAAACGTAGTTTGTTGCATAGCAGCTGTAGTATAGTATTTCTTTGAACAGACAAACACATAAGTATACACCAACTGAACCTTTATATTGGTGTCCTGTAAAATTCCCAGCCAAAATGGACCTTGTACGTCTTTGCTTTTTCCAGCAACTTTCGCCCTTTCGGCAAGAAACTACACCCCCTACTGCTAGGAGTCAGGTTTTTCTACTGCTGCTATGGGAGTTGGCTTCATATGCTAATACTCATATTCACATATTGTACATAAGACACTTTTACCACATACATGCTTGTTAGCAATGTTAAATACAAAATATTCCCAGAGTTCAATTCAAAGAACTCCTCAGCAAACCTGTGACAGTAGAGACATGCTTTTGTGTCATAGATGACAGAACACTCTCTCCATCATTCTCAGGTTGACACACGCTGGATTTCCTCAAGGCCTGTTTACACGGCTTAGGATCTTTAACCTATGTAAAGGTACAAACTCACATATGCACATGCACATACACTCTCTAAAGGAGAACAATTTTGACAAGAACCTTGGAAAATGACTAACTTTCACATACACAGACAGAGAGAGAGAGAGAGAGAGAGATGGATGGAATTGGCCCCCACCTCTTTTCAAACAGTTCCTTTGTTAATTTTTTTATTGTCGCTGCTTGTTTTGGAGAACGCAGAATGAAAGTTTCAAAATCATCATCCCAACAAAGCATGCTTCCTTTTGAGAAACTTTGCCAAATATTGTCTCTTTCTCCACAGAAAGGATGCAGGGAAAGTAACAAAATGTAAATATAAAGTAAAAAAAACATAAAAGTTCAAGAACAATGGAATACTCAATTGTCTTATCAATGTTTATACATTAAATTCACTGAAGTCACTGCCTGTCTGAAAAAGTTGTAAAATAAAATTTATTTATTAAAAAATTGATACCTGACCCTTGGGTTCTCATTCTGCTATAGTCAATTAGATTTTTGCAAATTACCGCAATATGACATGTCAGAATATACATTGTCTGTCCATTCCCTAAAGAAGAACCAAAAGCAGTATCTTATCTCACTCCCCTATCTACTGGACAACATAATTTCTCTGTACCTTCCAGAACTGTTGAAAAATGTGCCACAACACTGGTCAGGATTTCACAAGGAGGCACAAGAACAGCCTAGTTAAGTTTAGACAAAGATTCTGTCTTTCAGACAGAGTGAATATTTTGTTTAACCTTGGAGAGCCACAGAACTGCATTTATGAGATGATCACTGTCATGCTCAAGCTCATGTTCATGTCCTGAATAGTCCAGAAAGAGAATCATGTGTTCAACCAGTCTCAACCTTTATGTGGTGCACCAGAAACCTTTTGAAGGTCAAGTGATGCAAACAGAGGAAGGCAGAGGCCAGCTTCAAATACTCAGACCATCCAATTCATAGGACAGTGTGACAGCAGCATAGTGGCTAACGCTGTTGACTCACAGCAAGAATTTGATTCCCAGGCCTGGAGTCCTTCTGTGCAGAGTTTGCATGTTCTCCCCATGCATCCTCTGTCCTCTGGGTACTCTGGTTTCCCTCCCACAGTCCAAACACAAACACATCTAGGTCCAAGATGTACCTTGGCTGGAATTGGCTCTAGCACTCTGTGAACTGGAAACATGGTAGTGGATGGATGTTTGAGAATGTGAACTTAATTAATGTATTTGTGTGTTATCTATATTTTGGTATAATTGAAATGGTGAATGGTATGAATATGAATATTTATCTTGAAGCAAATCTTGATTTTGCACAGCACAAACTGTAGAACACAAGGAGGTGTGAAAAATCAAGAACAGGTATGTTTTCATGAATTGGATGGTAGATGGAAAATCTGAAGCCTGTGGTATTAATCACAGCACCTCCAGCTTCCTGTCCTCCCTCTCTGCTCTTTCCAAGTTCCTCACATGTGTGACAGGTATAAAATCACTTCTTGGGTTGGATTGCTTTTGACCCCTTGTCTTGATAGGTGGTGGGCCTTAAGGCTGAGACTTTCACAGGGCTAAAAGGTGACCCCTGTCTCATCGAGACAGCTACAGACAGATGAGAGGAGGAGGATAATGAGATGAAGGCTGGTCCCAGCTGGAAAACAAGTCAAAGAAGAAGATCAAGAGTTGGAAAGACAGAGGATAGAGAAAGTAAGTAAATTCAAACTTGAACAAAAAAAAATGATGAAATGGATTTGAAATGTAGACAAGACTGTGGCAAAATGTTTTGTCCATATTAAAAAGAACCATATATAGAATATTTATGGATATTTTAGAATTTCTTTGACAGACATTTGCAGTTAAAATTGAGTGGTTAGTATTATCTCTCTTTCAGCCCTATTTGTGAACGACACTCTATACAACACACTTACACACACCTACACCCTGTGACCTGCAGTCAACCTCTGTCCTGCTAACCTGTATTTATTGGCCATTAAAGGCCAATAGTTCATTCAAACCCTGACAACTCTGATTTATAGGCAGATTCATCACACCTCACTACAGCACATAAGCACTAACTGCCCTGTGTTGTCAACACAGGGAATGTGAGGATGGGTATTTGGAGAAACGAGAGATACAATATCAGTTGATGTCCATAAGATGCTGTGACTGCAAATTATCCCCAAATTAACATCAATATTCTGTATGTGACAAATTATTAACAAGAAATGATTTAAGAACATAATCACTGTAAGTATTTTTCCACATAATAACCATCATATGAATGAGAGTATGTAGACAGTAGAGACAGTAAATCTTAACAGGAAACTACAACCTTTCTATATATTATATTCTCATATTGCCCCAGTACTATCTGGGTGATGCATATACTTAGTAAATAAATCTCTATCTTATTAATTCTTTTGATGGCTTATCATCCTATAAATGACAATGTAAAATAGTTTCAATTGAAAACATTTAGGGTTTTACCATTACAATAACATTTAAATTCTAAGTTGGAAAAACTTACTGGAAGCACATTTCACACAGAAATGCAACAATTAGTGTATTTCACTGAATGAACAATTTTGCATTGACATCTGCTGGAGTTAACGGTGTTATGTTTTTCAGTAAGGGGTAATCTAACTAATTAGTGTTTCCATCATTACAATGTGCTGTCCCTGTCATCACCAATTGAAAATTGCTCCCTCAGAGGTTAACAGGAGCTCCAGAGTTCATTCAATAATTCATCTGAAGGCAGGGTACACCCTGGAAAGGTCGCCAGTCCATCACATGGCCAACATACAGAGAAGAATACCACCACTATGGACACCACTATGGACAATTTAGAGTCACCAATTAATCCAAACATAGGTCTTTGGATTAAGGGTGACGAAAACCAGAGTACCTGGAGGAAACCCACGCAGTTACAGGGAAAAGCGTTAGGGTTAGGGTTACTGAACCCACAACCTTCTTATTGTTGGGCAGCAGCACTAACCGCTATGCATTTTCTTTCTTTCTTTCTGGGGAGGTCAACCGCATGTTAAGTGATGATGATTGGGTATGGTAGATTAATATTTCATGAGAGGAAAAGGTTTTCACACACAAACCACAACCTCCTTTGTATTATGTGTCCATTTCATTCATTATATATTATATTCATTCATTCATTATATATAATATATGTATTTTTTTCCTCTTTTGGCTTTTCCCCTCTTTGGGGTTGCCACAGCAAGTCAGCCTTCTGACTTGAATGATTGATTTGGCCACAGTTTTCATTTATCCAGTCTTGGGACAGGCACAAGTCTACCACTGGTTTGTGTTGTGGCTGGGGTATGATTTTTCCGGGCCTAGGTCCTTTTGGTGTGGAGTTTGCATGCTCTTCCTGTGTCTACATGGGTTTCCTCTGGGTACTCCGACTTCCTCCCACCGTCCAAAGACATGCATGTCTAGGTTAACTGGTGACTCTAAAATGCCAAATGTCCTCATCCTGCAGGTGGTGAGTCATCGCCATCCCATGTTCCTGCAATACCTGTTGGTCCCATATCTTCATGAATTCTGTACTACAGCTCAACTCCATGAACTTCATGCAGCAACATGTTCCTGCCTATACCCCCCCCCCCCCTTTCTCCTTGCCACTGTCGCCAAGTGCTTGCTCATTTTATAAAGAGTTTGGTCTAGACCTGCTCTACATGTAAAGTGCCTTGATGTAACTTTGTTATGATTTGGCACTATACAAATATATCTGATTTGAATCTGATTTAAATTGTCCATAGGTCTGAATGTGAGTGAGAGTGGCTGTTGGCCTCTGTCTGTCTCTGTATGTTGGCCCTGAGATGGACTGGTATACAAATAAAAATGATTTGATTTGATTTGATTTGATCTAAATTGACCGTAGATGTGAATGCGAGTGTGAGTGGTTGTTTGTCTCTGTCTTTGTGTTTTGGCTGTCCAGGGTGTATCCCGCCTCTCACCCGGAAGTTTAGCTGGGATTGGCTGGAGCATCCCACAATCCGGAAACAGAAAAGCGGTAGAAGAGGGGTGGACGGTTACATCAGGAGGGGCATCCAGTGGAAAACTATAGTCAAAGCATCATCATCAAGTTGTAGGAAGCTGACTTGCTGTGGTGAGCCTGAAAAGCAAAAAAGAAAAAGAAAAAAAATCAATTGATAATAATTGATTTTGAACAGTTTTTTTTAAAGTGCCATTAAAGGGCAAAAAAATTGGTTAGTTTTGGAGAGATGTAACTAGTAACTGTAATTAATTACTTTTTTAAGGTGACATGCCTAAAACTGGTATCTGCACAGATACCAAATGGTAGGGGCCGATGGTGACAGGGCCCTTAATCCCCAGTGGTGCGGCTGTTGGTGACTGCAGGGTGAAAGCTTCTGGATCAGCAGTGCAGTGAAAGAATTCCCATTTGCTGTATGCTTAAACACTCACTTCACACCTACATAACAATCACACACACACACACACATACACACACACACCCACACACACACACACACACACACACACACACACACACACACACACACACACAGACCAATAACCACATATACATGCACAGTGAACAGCTGCGGACATGAAAAAAGCAAATGTTCCAGTAAGGGAACCCCAGAACATGCACCTGCATGCCGCTGTGTGTGTGATTTCATGACCATAGAGTTCAGTAGCAGTTCATCAAGGGCAGCACAGGGGATAGGGACACACACTAATCTCTCTCTTTATCTCACACACTTACGCAATTTGTATTGAGAAAATATAATTCATTTAGTAAATTGCAGGCACATAACACCCGCTGGATATGGGGGTTATGTCACACTCCCACCTGCCCTGACTCATTGTTTCATACCCTACTTTTGCCTGACTGTCTTTAATGTTTTTTGGCACTGGGCTAGTCACTTTCATCCAGCTCAGCATCAAAACGAAAGTCATTGACCAATTTAGTTTGATTGAACGGCCATTCATCCAAACACAGCTGTTTGGCCAACCCAGCAGTCCAAGGATGTGTGCGCTTCAGCCATCCTCCCCACTTTCTGAAGGGCTGTGACATCACTGGTAAATTGGCAGGTTTGTTAATAATGTTTGTATTGCGATGTCACTTTTCACCTGAACTATATTTGTAAGTGCAAAGATGTAGATATGAAAGTGAGATCAGTTAAAACACTACTGAGAAAAATCTGTTCCACCAGGCAGACCTTTTTATATGCTGAGCAAATTACTTGTCCATCAGGGTCACAGGAGGTGTTGGAGTCAAATCCAGTGAACTTTCAGCGTCACCCTGAAATGGTATCCAGTGTATTGCAGGCTGCCAAACAATATAAACACAAAAAATATAGAAAATCAACTAATCCCTCTGAATTAGTCAGTGCACATAATCTTGTAGAACTTTGAGGAAAAACATTTTGTGTAGTGCGGTGTGGTGGCATTGTGGTTAACACTGTTGCCTCACAACAAGAAGGTCATGGGTTCAGTTCCCGGGCTTTTCCGTGTGGAGTTTGTATGTTCCTACCATGCGTGCGTTTCCTCCCACCATCCAAAGACATGCATGTTCACTGTATGTTAATAGTCACTCGAAATTGTCCAGAGGTCTGAGCGTGAGTGGTGGCTTATTTTTTTTGGCCCTGCAATGGACTGGCGACCAATGTGAGCACTCCCTGCGACCCAGAAACAGATAAGCGGCAGATGTGACCAACTTCCAAGGAGAGCGACCAATCATTCTCCAATAGAACCGAGGAGGAACCAAGTGCAAAGTTCCAGTGTTTACCTTCACACTAAATCTACCCAGTGGAATTTAGTCTGCTTATAAATACAACAAAATTGTCAGCAGGTCTTTAAAAATTGGTAAATCCGTTGTTGACATTTTAAAGTTTAGTTTGGTGTAACTCACTTTTTAATATGTCTAAACCTAACCCAAAGAATATAAAACAGCAGGACCAACCAAATGTAATTTTTAACTAAAGTGAAACAAACTCAGAAAGTGTAGGTCTGAGGTTTGTAAATCAGTGCCATCAGTCATGTAAATGTGGGTGTATTGATCATGCAAGGTGTGGTGAGATGTGGTGGAGTGGAAATAAATGAACAGCCAAAAAAATTCATGGTGTGGACCTTGGCAGAGAGAAAGAGGGAATGGCAGTAACTTTTATCCATCTGGAGCAATGGTCCCAGGTTAATGCAGCCTAATCAGCTGATCATCCTGTAGAGAAGTAACAATTACATCAACATCAGGGAGAGTAAGAAACCCATGAGAGCTTAAGCTGCTTAGGCAGGGGCCATAACACCCCCTCCCATAAAGTTGGTAAGCCAAGGGGAACAACAGCACACAAGCACATACGCTAAACAAAGAAACCTGAGTATTAAAATACTGAAACAAAAATAGCCTCCATCCTGTCATTGCCCTGCTCCTTCGCCACCTATCTTCTATACATTCTTAGAACCGAATTAAAGGAACATTCAAATTCACAACTCTCAATTTTTGACCCAGAACCACCATGAATCATGGCAAAAGAGTGTGTTGCTACATGTCAAAAACCCAAATCAGCGCAAATACCTCCTTACCAATCACTGATTAATTAACAATTGAATTTCTCTGAAAAGAAGATCACTGGTCTCACCACACCCTGGTCATCCCTCAGCAGCAAGATGTTTAGCCTGAAATTGACAGTCGGTTCCATGGCTGCCAACCCTACACTGCATGATGTGTGTGGTGTGTGTAAATTGGATGTGTTTCAGTGCATAGATACACGTGATGGCTGGCAGGTTTTACTTTTGTGACTAAAAGTAAACTTCTTCGTCTGACTCAGTATGACACTGGCTTCACTGGACTTAGATCTGATGCCCCTTCCTCCACATCAATTTAATCATGTTGTAGTTGTAATGAGCAGCTAAACCAGCAGAATGTTGCTGAAACCTACCCTCTGAACAGCTCCTGCACTGGAGGACTGTCATATACTTTGGTCTCCAAGGTTCTGATTTGCCTGCTCGGGATTCGACCAGGTACTCCAGCTTCCTCCCGCAGTCCTGTCACCTAATATGGACAGGATGGGGGGTCAAATATGAAAAAAAAAAATGTGTTGAGTTTCCAATTGTCTTATAATGAAAAGTAGTGAAAGAGCTAAAACATTAGGCTATTTCTGGGTTTTGAATATATCTGGATAAAATCCAGGCAATGTTGCACTTAGCCATTGGTATGGACACAGGGCTGTGTGTCAGTATCTGCCACGTTAAAACTGTTTGGTGACAAAAATAGCTGAAGAAGAGGAGCTCTTCAGCAGTGCAGTTAGCAACATGGTCTACAAAATAATTCCACCAGGCATCTTTATACTTTACAATTGAGGGGCTGCAATCTTCAGAGGATGTGGTCATGAGGCTTTGTCCCTTAGTTACCATGTTAGTCTTTCAAGGCGAAACTGAAATGAGAAAGAATGTCCAGCCCTGAAGAATTTTACCTTTACGTAATTATCATGGTTGTTCTCAAACAAGAAGAAACCATGCTTGGAGTAGAAGTTGGAGATGAGAAAGATTTATTACTGCCACATAATGAACCTTGGAATAGGTTGGGCAATGAAAGAGACATTGACTGGATGTTTTGTAGTCCAGGAAAAGAAGAGCCATCCTCAGCAACACACAGTGGATCAGATTCCCAGGAACCACCTTTTCGCAGGATTTCAAGTATAGACACTGACAGATAGACATTGTCCTGAAGAAGGCCCAGGATAGGTTGTACTTCCAGCAACAACTCAGAAGGTTCCACCTGCCACAAGAGCTGCTGGTCATCTTCTACAGTGCCATCATTCATTCTGTCTTGTGGTTTGGTTCAGCCACAAAACAGAACAGGGCCAGACTGCGACGCACAATCTGGTCTGCAGATAAGATCATCGGTGTACAGATCCAGAGTCAGGAAACAGGCAGCAAACATCTCTGCAGACCACTCATATCCTGGACACAAACTCTTTATACTGCTCCCATCAGGCGGGCCCTACAGAGTGCTGTCTGCAAAAACCAGCCACCTCAGAGACAGGTTCTTCCCCATGGCTGTCACTCAGATGGACACTTTACAGTCAGAGTGCTCAAATACATGACTGTAAAATAACCAGTCAAATTCCTTCTATGTGTGCACTACACAAACTTGGTCATTGAAGACGATTCTGATTCTGATTCTGATTCTAAGAATACATTTGTTGATCCTATTTGAAGGTGGGGAATTTTAAGTGATGTGACATATGCTGTTGTCACCTTTCGTAGTTTTCATACTTTTGACCTTTAAAGAGTTATCGAAATTGAGAAATTTAAAATTCGAAATTCTTAGTTAAGTTCACTTTTAGTTTTTTCAAATGTCCGACTTAGAAATTACAGGTCAAGAGCAATACACGACACTTGATGTGGCTTAGTTTCAAGGTCTCCATTGCCCTCATTACTGAGTTCATTATGTAAATCAGATTATAAATTTTGGAAAACATATCATCTCAAGATCTTAGCCGATCACTGTCTGATACATGTCATGTCATAAATATAAATACAAAAAGTGTCTACATTTGTATTTTTGAAACCAGTGTATGATTAAAATAACAATTGCCTACTAGAAACTATTGATCTCTTGGTTCTGGTCAAATCAAATCAATTTTCCTTTATTGAACAAGAGCAGCAGTGCAATGTGGTTCATTACAATGAACACTGACTGATTTAGAATAGTTTTTCACCAGTTCTACTTGATGTGAGATCAACTGAGTCATTTTACTCCCATTAAAATTATTAGCTCTTCAAAATTTATATTGAGTGAACATTTATTTTTTTGTAATTGTGTATTTTGTATTGCGTGTGTGTCCTCCCTCTGTAACTCCAATTCAAATTAGTCCTGCTTTGACTCACAGACAACACATACACATGTTGTAAACTAGGTTTTAATGGTGCTATTAAACAAAGTAATTGTTATTTAAGATAATATTCATTGCTACTTTGATTCATTACGTGTTAATGATTTTGGCCAATTATAAATCAATACAATCTACATTTGATCACCTCTGCAAAAACGTGCAACGAAAAATTAGTCACAACGGCACTGTTAAGTTTGCATTTTATTGTTATGGGTTGGACCACAGCCTCAATAGCGTTGTATGATTCAGCACAAATTGCTCCCACCTTTACTGTTCTGCTCTTCTCTCCCTCACACACAAGCACTTACACATTGCTAAGATGGGAGCCTCCTGTCATGTGTAGAGGAAGAGAAGGTCGTTCAGAGGACAGAAACACACAGGCAGTCGCTTGTCTGCCCTCCACTTAAACCCTTCACACACACAGACACACACACACACCTTTTCTCCTGTCCTCTGCCCTCAATTTAAACCCTCACCCCAATCTTACCTCAGCCCTCTCGATGTAGCTTTAACCCCAAGCAACATCCAATGCCCACTGCCCTGTTACCCTAGTTACCTCTTTTGCCCCCACTTTATCATTTCTGCCCACCCCCACCACAAACATTTTTCAAAATCCCTGACTGACTATGTCTAAGGATATCATAGAAAGATAACTTGTTATTTTTGTAATTTTCGAGGGTTGTCATGATCACATCACATTATATAATAATAATAATAATAATAATAATAATAATAATAATAATAATAATAATAATAATAATAATGACTTATTTTATACATCACTTTTCAAAACAAAGTTACGAAGTGCTTTGCAGGACAACGTGAAATTGACAATTCAGACACATCGAATAAAATAACATCAGTAAGAGTTAAATACAGTATACAGTAAAAGTTAAAGGGATGCTTTCAAAGGAGATTCAAAGATTCAAAGGAGCTCACAGACTTACAAAGCCTGATTTCCTTGGGAACTAGAATCCATAGTTTTGGGGCCCTGATGGAAGAGGCTTTAATACCTTTAGATATAAGTTTGGATGGATAAAAGACCTCAAGTTGATATTTCAAAGAGTGAAGGGTTGAAAGGTCTGTGATATAATCATAAGCCAGGTTATCAAGAGCTCTAAAGGTAAGTTATAAAATCTTAAAATCTATTCTAAAACAGAATGGAAACTAGAACAGGAGTGATATGGTCAAATCTCTTGGTACTGGTTAAGAGCCTGGCAGGGGCATTCTGTACAGTCTGACATTGTTTCAAACTTTATTGTGAAATGGAGGTAAAAAGAATGTTGGAATAGTCAAGATGTGAAGAAATGGAAGTATGTGCAATATTTTTGGCATTTCTGCAATTTAAAATGGGGGTTTATATTTGCAATGTTTCTAAGATTGTAAAAACAAGACTGGACGACCTTGTTGATGTGCTGTTCAGAGCATAACTTGCTGTGAAATCAGACTCCCACGTTTCTTGAAAAGACCTGATAAAGCGTGGCAGGTGACCAATTAATGGCAGCTGTGGCCAAGGCCCAAAAATAAGGATCTGAGTTTTATTGTAGCTGAGTTGCAGGAAATTATTTGCCATGCAATTATTTATCTTACTGAAGCAATTATGAGGGCAGCACAGTGTTATAGTGATTAGCGCTGCTGCCCCACAACACGAAGGTTGCACATTTGGTTCCCAGCCTGGAGCCTTTCTGTGTGGAGTTTGCATGTTCTCCCTTTGCTTGTGTGGGTTTCCTTCAGGTACTCCGGTTTCCAAAGACATGGATGTTTGGGTTAATTTCTGACTCTAAATTGTCCATAGGTCTGAGTGTGAGTGTGACTGGTTGTGCATCTCTGTCTGTCTCTGTACGTTGGCCCTGCGATGGAGTGGCGACCTGTCCAGGGTGTAACCCACCCTCACCTAGAGTAAGCTGGGATTGGCTCCAGCACCCCAGAGACCTGAAAACGGATAAGCGGTAGAAGATGAGACCGCATTTTCTGTTTGTCAAGTAAAATTTGACCTACTTAAAAAACTGTGCCATAGAATCCTATCCAATAATGTGACCTATGTAACAGAATGGTATCATCTATGTTAGTGAAAGCAGAGCTCAAGTTGGGCAAAATGAGAAAAGGGCACAAGCCTTCATCTGCCTTCATTAAAAGGTCCTTAGTAACCTTTAAAAGTGCAGTCTCTGTACTATAATGTCTGTGGAAACCAGACTGGACTTTTTAAAAAATGTGGTTTGGATTTATGATCTAAGTTGATTAGAGGCTATCTTTTCCAGAATGTTGGGAATGAAGGGTAGATTTGACATCAGTCAGTAACTGTCAACTATGTCAGGATCAACGCCAAGTTTTTTTCAAGCGAGTTCCACTTTTCTTTCGCATTTCTTTTTACGTAGAAAATATTCGTAAAGAAATAATTACACATCATAATAAACTCAATACAGTACTAAACATCACAAAACTATAATGAATTATACCTGATAACACAGTCATCTCATAAGTCTCCTATTTACAGAGGAAGCAAAAATGGACCCAGGCATTAGAATATATTTTCAAGTACAAGTGGAATGAATATTGAGAGAATACCTTTTTGCATACTCAATAGTGTTACAAAATAATATAAAAATTTTTTTACTTATATTGTTTACCTGCACTCACACCTCTTCTTAAGGCAATGAAGGTGGTAATCTGCTTGTTGTGAGTTTATCTTCAAGAAACAGATATCATAATGTAATTTAATATTCAATACACTGATTTATCCTGGTTGCAATGCTATGGCCTGTTGTGTGTAATAGGCTACATACTGAGGAATAGTGTGTGTACCTTGTGTGCTATAAAAACTTCTATACACTCAGAGATAGCAGTTGATTAGAAACTCTCACAGAACCACTTGCAACCTCAGATGATGCAGATGTTTTGCTCTTTTCAGATTATCTCTGGAGCAGCTCTGTCAACTAGCCAATATATATTCAATCAAATCAAATGTATTGATACTGCACCAAGGCACTCTGCTGGTAGAGCAGGTCTAGACCAAATTATTCATAGAATTCAATGACACCCAACAAATCCTTGGCTTGCTACATTTTACGAATGTGCCATGTGTCTCCTGCTAATGAATATACTTTAGGCTAGGATAAAAGTTGCTTCTTTTTGTTAAGTATGCAATTTCCTGGGAGGGTTGGCAATATGTAGAATAAACCAACAGGTAGCAGGAATATGAAATTGAGGTCAGAAATCTGTCTTGGAGCTGGTTTTCTGTTGTAGTCTGAGAGCCAAGCACCTGTGGTTCACTTTTACTGGGAGCAAACCTCAGTCAGCCAAATGGAGGTATGCTGCGTGCTCATGCACACATACACACCCATACACAAGAAGCCAGCTGTTGTTTGAAAGCCCTGGGTGAGTTCATTTTGGTGAAGACACAGTAGGAGGCTGCGACCTCCACACACAGTAATTTGATGGGGGGTGTAGGGGTGGGAGAGCTATGCTTCTGTCTGATGTCGAACCCTCTTCAAAGCCACAGGGAGAAGTTTAAACTCACTCACATGTTGTGAACCAACATGCAAGATCTTTTTTCAAATCATTTGAAAAAGTGATTTTAACATTTAGAAGTCAACTAATACCAAGATGATGTTGTCATGATACAACGAGGTGATATCAATTTTGCCCTGAAGAGTCCATAACAGAAATGTATACTGAGTGATGGTGTGTGTGGGCTTTCATAAAGACAGTCTAATGAACTATGAGGTTGCGTCACAGGAAGCCTGTTAGAGGATCATGATCGTCATAACATGGAAAATGGTGGAATGAATGTAGGGATAACCATCAAGCCTGAACTGTTGTTGATATGCAGTTTTAAAACATTACATTATATATTTCCTGCACATTTTCATTACTAAAAATTAAGGTTCACTGGCTTCTGAAATCTATTCTGATTCTGGGTTCCTTACACCTCAAAAAAGTAAGCGTGCAGAGTACACAGGCCAATATTTTACTTCCTCCTCTAAGTCTTAACTCACCAGGGAGTGAACTGGTAACCCTCCAGTCACCTTTTCATTTAAAGTTGGAGTGGCACTGCCCCCTGTTGGAGGTGATTCCCTCAGATATTTGGCAATGAAGTCATACTCGCTGCATCACTGTGGTTGTAGTAATTGCAGGTGGATATAGACAATAGAAGCAGTGAATGAGGTCTAAGATTGATAATAGTTTAAAATGATCTTTGTTTGTGAATTTGTTTTGAATCTCAGTCAGGGAAGAGCAACAGGAAGCTGCCTGCTGTCCGCACACTGAATTTACAGCACCTCCATTCACTTAAAAGAACAGTTTGTACACCGATTCCTGCAACAAGTCGATCACAAAAAATGAACACACACACGCACACATACGGACACACTAATGGTGAGAAAAGGGGAGAGAGCGAATCCAGGAAACTGTTTGATCATTATATACAATAATTAAATATGATGATATAATGAAATATCTTAAATTAACGGTTATATTAATAAAAATATTTGTGTGGCCATTCAAGTGTATGTCTGCTCTCAAGCCAAAACAACTCAGTTGTGTGTCTGTTTTTCTGAGACTGTGGCTGTGTGTGGATTGGTGGGTGGAGTTATATTCCAATGACCTATAGCTGAACCCAGAAGACACTTGTAGAGTTGCACTTTGAGAGGGAGGACACACACACCTGAGTTGAAGAAACAGTCAACAAGTAATGAATCCTGTTAAAAAGCCATTAATGCTGAGCGAGACAGAGGAATAACAGAGGGATAGAGAGAGAAAAGAGATAGAATATACAATAGATCAGAATGAAAGAATGTAAGAAAGCATGACTAGAATTAAGGAAAAAGGGCAACACGAAAAAAAATTGCGGAATAGAAAGAAAAACAAAGGAGGGTTAGGGACAGAAGAGAGCAAAAGAGGGTGACCTCTGTCTGAACTCAATGGTGAACTTCCGCCTCAGTGTACTCCAGTTAACCCCCCCCCCCCCAACACATACACACACACAGTGCCAGGAGGCACAGCACTGCTTATGTAATGGAGAGCAGGAGTATGAATAGGAGCTGACCCCAGCATAAGTCATGCCAATGTTGGCTTTGCTCTCTCTCACTCTGTTTTCCTTTTTTTAGGGTGAACAATGTTAGCAGCTAAAACATAAAGTTGGACAGGAGAAGGACACACAGGAGTAGTTGGAGTGTGCTTCACACACTCAATAATCTCATTTTATCTTGAGGCTAAATATCACAGTGAGATGCATTTGGAAACTTAGAGTTGAATTGTTTTAGAGAACAAGACAAATAAATATGATTGATAACAATGTATTTAAACTTTGAACAAATGTCCCTCATCTTTTTTGTCACATTATATCTAGAGTGTGGTTGTGGAAACAGAGGAGAGGAGAGCAGAGGAGCAACAGCAGACATTGACGGAGTCCCAGTGACGCTGCAGAGTAGCTGAACCATTCTGCTCTCATTTCTGCTCAAGGCGCAACAAGATAAAAGACAAAGGCACTCAACGGAGATGGCTATGGGCGGAGAACCAACGGACACCACTGGACCCCTACACCAAAATGGGGAATTTCCAGTCCATGTCACAAATGGGTTATTGCCTGGCCCATCTGACACAGCAGACCATTACCAGGCTCTGCTACTCTCTAGGGGGACATTGCATTACTATGTGGCACCACAGTCCCAAGAGAGGTGAATGGTGGTGCTGGCACTCAAAGTATTGTGGCAAGAAAGAAAACATTGGCGAATGGATAGAATGATGGGCAGAAGAGTTAGAGAACCAAGACGGCTACCCAGAGGGGGAGATAACCCTCATAAGCCTGTCAGTGGAATTTGATCCAATAGTGAAAATGCTGGCAGCTGAGTCCAGGGTGCTGAGTGTCTTATCACTTAACGGTAAGATCCAGATTTCAGGAGCACAAGAATTTATTGGGGCGGCTACAGGTATACTGAACCCAGAGTGCTGAAGAATCATCACTGACATATGGGGAATCGGAGTCAACCTCCAACCACAGAGGAACCGGATTACCAGAACGTGGCAATTGGTACGCTAGGGCAGCACGAATAGAACTGGGGGCATCAGAACAGGGCTTGATCCTGTACCAGAAGAGGAGTGTTGTGTTTGAAAGAAGTAGAAGTTAAATATATTGTACAAAGTAAGGTATGTTTGTACTCTCCTGCCCCTGATGTTTTGATGTCAACTGGTTATGACATGTTGCTGCCTTTAGAGGGTGCTAAGATCATATAAATTATGCCAGTGTTTGCAAAGAGCTGCTCAGGAATAGATGTGTTTTGTTTTTTTTTACATGCTGGTTGCTAAATAAAGCAGCCTGCGTTTGCCAGCACCTTCTCTTAGTAGTGTTTCATCAAATGTATTCCCACACAGTCTGTGGACACAACAGACTTTTGGCAACGAGGATGGGATAAATGGTGAAACGAGTTTTGTACAAGTGAAAACTCTGTCGAGACGAGGGGATGTGCTGCTAAGATTGCAACATTTGGAAAAAGTGAGGACCTTCAATTTGATGAAATTGAAGAAGGATTTGAAGCCTACATGAAAAGGCTACAGCAATTCTTCGTAGCAAACAAGCTGAAATAAGGTGATGAAAAGTCAACAGCCATGTTCCTGACAGAACCATACTTTGCTTATGGACTTGTGTGCGCCCTTAAAGCCACCCAAGAAAAAGTTGTTGGCGCTAATAGAGTTAAGGGACACACACTTTGTGCTGAAAACAACTTAATTGCAGAAAGATACACGCTTGTTAAATGCAGCACACAAAATACTTGATGCTAGCTGGAGCTTATGATATGGGGCTAGCACACGAAGTGACAAAAGTAAATGGACAGCAGTTGCCACACGTCTTTCAAGGCTAATGCCATTTCCAAGATAACCGCACCTAAAAAGCATGACAACGGGAAGCCGTGTTACAGATGCAAAGGAAAAGGACACGCAGCAGAGGAATGCCGTTTTAAGGAGGCGGAATGCCGGGCATGTAAGAAGAAAGGTCACATTGCTAAGGCTTGCAGAACCCTTCTCTGAAGGGAGAAAAGATAAGCAGACCAAATGGGCCAAGCAGCTGGATGCTACAGTGCCGACAGATGACAGCGACTGGGATCACTAGTCCAAAAGTCAACAAGATGCTGGTAGGAGAGTCCAGCTTTTCTGGCGGTCAGCCTGAAGACGTCGCTTCCCCGCAGATAGAGCCTACCATCCTGTCGGTCAAACCCTATTATGTGTATTTAAGGGTAAATCATAAACGTGTGGAAATGGAAGTAGACATAAGTACAGCCGTGTCTGTGATTTCAGAGAAACTGTACAAACATAGGTTTAAGAAAGAAAAACTAATGCCTACAAATTGTGTGCTGAGAACCTACAGTAAACACTGACTTAGACTGAGAGAAAGCATTTCTGTTAAGGTAAAATGTAATGGGAACACTCGCACACTCGTGGTCAAAGGTAATGGTCCAACCTTGTTGGGAAGAGACTGGATCAAAAAATGAAAACTGGATTGGTCCTGTGTAACCAGAGTAGCAACTGAGAGTTTGTTGGCTGGGTATGTGGCAAATACGCAGAGGTGTTTCAACTCAGTCTAGGAAAGGTGACAGGGATCAAAGCCAAACTCCATGTTGTGGTAGGGGCCATTCCCAAATTTTTGCAAACCACGCTCTGTGCCTTATGCACTCAGGGAGGCAGTCGGGGCACAGCTAAATAAAATGGAGGCTGATGGGGCTATTACGCCTATTAATTACAGTGAATGGACTGTGCCTACTGTTAACATACCTAAAGTTAATTAGACAGTGAGGATCTGTGGGGATTATAAAGTGTCTGTCAATCCCTGGCTTGAGGTAGATCAATACTCCTTTCCAAAAGCACATGTTCACAAAATTAGCGGGAGTTGTGATGACAGTCTGAGCTGTGAAGCACCACACCTCCAGTGCTTATCATCCGGAAAGTCCAGGTGCACTCGAGAGATTCCACCAAACGTTAAAAGCAATGTAAAAAAGCTCTGTCCTGAGCCAAACATAGTGGGAGGAAGGGTTGCCTTTGTTGTTGTTCGTAGCTAGAGAATCTGTGCAGGAATTGCTGGATTTGCCTGCTGCGTGATAAGTGGTTATCTGACCAGTCCAGATTATGTTAGTTCTGCATCACACTTGTGATGTGGCGCATGCATCCCTCTCTTTGGCTGACAAAAAGTTCATGGTGTGTTTATTTATGCCAGGTGAAAAAGTATTGGTTCTATTACCTGTTTTGGCTCTGGATACAGGACAAATTTTCTGGTCCCTAACCCTAACCCTTGAAAAAAGAAAAGCCGATTGTGCCACATCAACATGCTTAAAAGATCTGTTCATTGTGAGAGCGGTGGTCGTTTTTTTCCCCATTTCACCTGTTGCCTCCGCTATTGTCACTGGGCCTGTGTACAACCCAAAAAAGGATGGTCTTGAGAACAGATTTGTTTCTGATCCATTTGCCTGGCTTCAAAATTCTGAGATATTGACCAACAATGAATACTTGGCGCGCCTGCCTGTTTCAGCCAGAAATGACATTTGTCACTTGATGGAGAGTTTTCCGACCCTTTTTTGGGATTTTCCAACACAAACCACCATATTGAGTCACAACATCAATGTGGGCAACCAGAAAACCCATGAAACAGCACGCTTACCGTGTAAACCTGACAAAAAGCATTATAATGCACAATGATTTGTGCATTGGAGCATGGTTTTGCAGTACCCAGTAATAGTCAATGGAGCTTGCCGTCATTGTTGCTGCCTTAATCCGACCAGACGCCACGTTTTTGCAATGACTACAATAAACTTAATAGCATCAACAAGCCAGATTCATTTCCTTTCCCACGCATGGATGATTTAGTTGATCATGTCAGTTCAGCAAAGTTTGTCACCAAACTGGATTTACTAAAAGGATACTGGCAAGTTCCCTTTACCCCTTGTTAGTGCTTTTGTCACCCCCGATCACTTCTTACAGTGCACTGTAATGCCCTTTGGTTTAAAGAACGCACCTGCCATGTTTCAGTAGAACCAGGCTCAGGGGGGCAGCCTTCTGCCTCGACCGGTTGGAGGAGCCTGATTACTGAAAGATCTGCCTCCACATTCACTTTTGTAGACTCTAGGAACCACAAGTAAACCTCCTTCTAGGGAGCGGAGTGGCCTACTGGGACAGTAAGGAACTTTGAGTTCTCTGAGATAGGATGGAACTTGGCCATTAAGAGTTAGCCAATGAAGAGCAGCTAACACAGGAGAGATGTGATCTCTTTTAATAGTTCCTGTTAATACTTATACAGCAGCATTCTGAATCAACTGAAGGCCTTTCAGAGATTTGTTTGGACATTCAGATAGTAATGAGTTACAGCAGTCCAGCCTAGAAGTTACGAATGCATGGACTAGTTTTTCTGTATTATCCTGAGAGAGGATGTTTCTGATTTTCCTAATGTTTCTCAGGTGGAAGAAAGCTGCCCTACTGACTTGTTTTATGTGAGGGACAAAGGACATGTCCTGGTCAAAAGTTACTCCAAGGTTTCTAACAGTGGAGCTGGAAACCAAACTAATACCGTCCAGACAGAATCATCCTGATTAGAAGATTAGATAACATTTCTGTAAGGTGCTTAGGGCCAAGTATAACAACTTCAGTTTTGTCAGAGTTAAGAAGTAAAAAAAATTGGGTCATTCAGACTTTTATGTCTTCAAGTTTGACTATCTGACTGACTTAATTTGGCTTCATTGAAAAGTGCAGCTGAGTGTCGTCTGAGGAAGCAGGAAGTAGAGAAAGCAGATAAAGAGTAAAGAGGATTGGTCCAAGTACCGAACCCTGCGGGACTCCATGACTGACTACAGTACATGAGGAGGGGCTATTGTTAACCTGAACAAACTGATGTCTATCTGATAAATAGGATTGGAACCACCTTAGTTCTTTTAATGCCAATTTAATGTTCCAATCTCTGTAGTAAAATGTTATGATCTATGGTGTGGAATGCAGCACTGAGATCTAGAAGGAGAAGTATGGAGGCTGATCCATTGTCTGAAGCCATTAGAATGTCATTGGAGACTTTAACCAGCGCTGTTTCTGTGCTATGATGGGCTCTAAATCCTGACTGAAACTCTTCAAGCAAACCGTTCCCATCAAGATGGTCGTGTAATTGGTTTGCTTCTGCTTTCTCAACGATTTTAGAAATTAATTGAAGGTTCAATATGGGTCTATAGTTGGCCAAAACATCTGGATCAAGATTCTGCTTTTTAAGCTGGGGTTTGCTGACTGCGGTCTTAAAAGTCTGGGGTACATAACACAATGATAGGGTCAAATTTGTCAGATACAGGATGAACGGTTCAATTACGTAAAAACTCTCTTCAAAGAGGCTAGTTGGTACTGGGTATAATAGACAGGTTGACAGTCTGGATGATGAGACTGTAGAAGGTAGTTCTGAGAGATTCAGAGGTGAGAATGATTCCAGATGTACAATAGACTTTGCAGTTTATTCAGGAGTTGCTGTATCCAGTAGAAGATTATTGTCTAATGTAGGTAAGCGCTGATGAATTCTTTCGCTGATTGTGAGAATTTTATCTGTAAAAAAGTCCATAAAATCATCACTGCTGAAAACTGGTCTGTGGAATTTCAGGGTGCATTTGAGGCTGCC
This sequence comes from Echeneis naucrates, assembly GCF_900963305.1. Classification (NCBI taxonomy): domain Eukaryota; kingdom Metazoa; phylum Chordata; class Actinopteri; order Carangiformes; family Echeneidae; genus Echeneis; species Echeneis naucrates. The sequence goes on along the minus strand of NC_042529.1, from coordinate 16,593,886 downwards.
AAAGTGCTCATATATAGTGCCCCTGTGCTCATGGCCCCTAACTTTTTTTTTTAACATTGAGATACAATATAAAAAAGGGTTGGACAATGTGTTAACCGACACCTTGTCTTGGTTGGTTTAAATCAAACATTTTGCGTCGGGGTAAAATGTTTGATTATTCTTTGGTGGGTAGGTGTGATGTGTGACTTGTTGGAAGGAGATTTAAAACCTTGACGACACCTTCCTTCACCCTCTCCACCCATTCCCAACCACCTTCTTCAGAGAATTTTGTGTGTAACTGCAGTTCATTGTTGTCTTGACCTAGGTGAGGCTCTGTTTGGTTGTGCTGCTAGTCAGTGTGAAAAGAGTTCAGTTCTAGTGGCTACTGCTGCACCTGTGTTTGAGGGAGCTGTAAGCCGTTATGTGTGTTACCAAAACTATGATGAAAAAACTGATGTATTAAAAGAATTCAGAAGTTGGGGAAAGAGAAGCCTATTTTTTTGTTTGTGAAACCTTTTTCTCATATTTATTTCATAGGAAGTTTAGGCTCAGTGCTCATCTTTGATTTCCCTTTTTTTTATATGTAAGCCTAAGGTTTTTGCCCCAAAGCCAGCACTTGTATTTCTATTTTCTGTTAAATAAACAACTTTTGTGATTATAATCCTGATGCTGAGAGATTTCTGCTTGGGAATGTGAGGAGGGCTATACTTTGTCATACCCCAGGTTTCCCAAGGCCCGGGGTGTAACAGAGGTGAGAGATTCACCAAACTTGATTTATTGCAATCTTATCAATGATAGTAGTTATCAGTGGAACTAGAAGAGAAATAGCTGTACCAAGTAAACAGACTCCACTACGGCATGGCAAGCGCACCTGCAATATTTCAAAAGTTAATGGATCAGGTCCTGCAGGGCATAGATGGTGTAATCTCTTATTTAGATGACAGCACAGAAACACATGACACCTGGAGGAGCTGAAGACTGAAAAGCCACAACCTCAGGGTTAAGAGAGATAAATATGCTTTTTTTTCCAACACAGTGTGTCATATTTAGGACATGCCATTGATGTAGAGGGAATTCACCCAATGCAGGAGAAATGTGAGGCTATTGCCAAGAGAGCAGTTCTTACTACTACCACTGAACTCGTGTCTTTCCTCTCAATGATGAGTTATTATGGAAAGTTCATACCAAACCTTTCTACCTTGATAGCACCTATGACAGGGTTACTGCAAAAAGATGTTAAGTGGCAGTGGCCAGCATCATGCCAGAAGGCATTTGAAGAAATGAAAAAAAAAACCTCTCTCTTATAGAGTCCTTGTACATTACAACCCAGATTTGCCACTCATACTGGCCTGTGATCCTTCACCAGTAGGAGTAGGTGCCATGATCTCACAGAAAATACCTGATAGTCATGAAAAACCTGAAGCTTTTGTTTCTTGGATGCTTACCAAAGCAGAGAAAACCTACTCTCAGATAGAGAAAGAAGGATTAGGCCTGGTTTTTGGAGTGATGAAGCTTGATATATATATATATATATATATATATATATATATATATATATATATATATATATATATATACACACATACATATATATATGTACTTGCACCTTCTCTTTGTCATGTTTCACCACATGCATCCCCACACAGTCTGTGGACACAACAAGAAGAATGGACTTCTACCCCTCCTGCCTGTTTTGACAGAACCAGGTACCCTAGCAATAAAGAGTGTGGAGAGCCTGCAAAAGAAGCTGAAGGACCTCACTGATACCGTCAGGAAAACAAATAAGAGAATAAAATCTGAGGTCCCAACAACAGTGAAACCAGAGGAGTTCACTGTGTGTGTGCCTCTCTGTGAAACCAAATATGTCTCAGTCTAAACTGTACAGTCAAAAATACAGGAAGGAGTGGGAATCAAACCCAGCGTTGGTTGAAGCCATTTATTGGTGATGATACACGGGCATACTGTATGTATTGTAAGGCTGATTTCTATGCCAAACTGTGTGATGCAAAAAAAAAAAAAAAAAAAACACATGACAACACAAAAACACATTCAAAAGGCAAAGCCATATAACACTTCCCCACAAAACAAGCTGCCATTTATGGTTAAAACAATGGATTCTGCAAAAAAGGCTGAGGACACCATGGCATTAGCTATAGCTGAACACTGTTCAATGCTGGGATGTGGCCACATTGGAGAAGCATGTAGAGTAGCTTTCTCAGACTCAACTGCTGCTACCCACTTCAAAATGCACAGGACAAAGTGCACAGAAATGATCAATGGTGTTCTACCACCTTACTTTCTGAAAAAGTTGGTTGCAGATGTGGGTGACCAGCATTTCAGCCTCCTCCTTGATGAATCCATGGATGTCAATATTTCAAAGTACCTGGGGGTTTTAATAAGGTAATTTAGTGACAGTAAGCAGACAACTGTGTCTACATTTCTGGGGCTTGTTGAGTTGGAGGGAGGAGATGCCAGATCTATAGCCCATGCTGTCATGGCTTTCCTCGAGAAGTGTAGCCTTAAAAAAGAAAAACTCCTGGGGATCCATATAGTGCTGAAGGAGGAATACGGCCTCAAAGATCTTGTGCAGCTTGCTGTTAGTTTTGCTTCAAATGACACCATCCCTCGTAGTGTGGAATACTTGGTACAAAAGACTTACAATTGATTTTCAGTGTCTCCAAAGCGCAGGGAGGCCTACAAGGCCATATATGAGACTATCAACTGTGTGTAAGGTGTGTGCAACAGGTTGGCTCTCCATTGAACCTGTGGTTTCACACATTTTGGACCAGTGGGAGGAGCTTAGGCTGCATTTCTCAGTAACAAAGTCCAGTGAACAATGCTACATGGCTGAGGTCATTGTAGCAAGTCATTGAAGTTCAGGGATGCAGCTGATACCAACCTGTTCCAAGAACATGCCATGGCTGCTGTGTCTGTGTTGTCGTTGCCACACTCAAATGTTGAAGTCCAGAGTATTTAGCCAGAAGAGTGTGGTAAAAAGTAAACTCAGAAATCAGATGCCCTTGCAGTCCACTCCATCCTGTACATCCGATATGGACTGAAGCTGTCTGGTGAGGCTTGCTATGAGCACCAGCTGCCTGATAATGTTTTGCAGCTTTTCGGCACATCAGCTGCTTACCCATTTAAGTCAGTTCACTCAGTTGCTGAACCTGCCATAGAGAGCCTTGACCAAAATTATGATGACCCTCTCTTTCTGTGAGCCAGCACAGCTTGCGTGTAAATGGGGTCTGGGGAAAAAAAACAAAAAACAATGAACCTGCGTTTGGGCCAGACTGTCATTGTCTCACATTGCCAGTGACAGTTTTTTTTTCTATTGTCTCTTTTTGGTCCATTTAGAAGCTTTTTAAAATGTTATAGTTAAAATGTTATTGCTTAAATGCTTAAATGTTATTTACTCTTGTTTAAAACCAAACAAAACTTAAAAAAAAAACAAAAACTCAGTAACTCCGCCAAATTATCTCAATTGGGTCATTTTTGCCGGTCCCAAGCCCGGATAAAGGAGGAGGGTTGGTATTGAGACATAAAAAAAAAAACAAGTTGACAGAAGAACGTTCATTTGTAGTTCTAAACATATTTGGGATGTTTTTTACTCACTTTTTGTCGCTCCCACAACGTTGTTCCTCTCCCTTACAGCGTCCATTACAATTTGGCCAATTATGCAAATTAGGCGATGGCGTCATTTAGCGACTTCTAGCGACTTTTAGGACAGTCGGTAGCAGCCAATGTGAATTTTTATTGAACTAAGCTAACAACAGAGCTAATATATGAGCTAACTGCTAACATGGTTGGGTAAGCCAGACAATGTTAAGCTATCGGGTGTGTGTGCTGTGTGCGTAGGAGAGAAATTCACTTTTTTTTTTTTTTTTTTAAATCGTTTTATCCAAATGATTGATGCTAAAAGGGTTATTTGAGGATTTTCATTTTGACTTACACTGGTGAAGTGAGACCTATAAGGAAAAGTGGAAATGAATATTTTCATTTCAGCATATTTTTTTTTAAGTTATTTAATTTTATATATAGGTCATTTATTTTAGCTAAGAACTTATGGGCTGTAGTAATTTATTGTAGTTTAATTTAACAGAAGTGAATTAATGTGGTCTCTACAGGTCAGGTTTTTTAAGAGGATGAGATTCGGTGACACTTGATGGACAAGAAAGAAAGGACATCAGTAGTCAACACTAGGGAGAGGATACCAGTACTGGAAAACCACCAGGTGGCTTTTCAGACCCTGGCTGGTGAGACTGGATCCAGAGAACCAGATGGTGAGCCAGAGCAGAGGAATAAAGGACAACTGAACTTACCTTCCTTACTTGCGGTGTGGTAGAACAAGTGAGACTCACAAAGATTAAAGGGCTCCAACGAAATAAAAACACTGAGCCAACAAAAAGAAAAGACAATACAGATTAAACACAGCAAAAGACACAATTTTTCTATTTGATTTTATTTTAGTTTGTGCACATTTTATTTTTCACATTCATTGTCATACTGTTCCTGTTGATGACCAAGAATATCTTTTTGAAAACTAAGATTGGGTCACTGTTGTTGCAAAGAGGTGTTACACTTACTCTCATTAAGGAGGTGGTTCTGAGCCTTGTCTAGTATCCTGTTGGCTCTGTGTCCTTTTCCTGTGGAGCGCAGCTGTAGGCTAGTTGGTATGGGCCTATTTTGCCTGCATCTCAGGCTAAACCGTAGATGGTTTCTGTGGTCTGCAACCTTCCGAGCCAACCTTTCATATTCTCCTGCTACCTTTAGGGTATCTGATCTAAAGTTCTCAGCAATATGTCCATGAATATTCTCATTCATCCAGGTCATTATGCCCTTTCCTTTAGATGGGAATAGACAGCTGAGACTGGACCAGAGGAGTTTGCCCTTCTGTGTTGGGCGATGCATTTGTATAAGGGTTGTTTAGTCTCCCCAATATATACGTCCTTGCATTCTTCACTGCATTGGACGGCATATACCAGGTTGCTTTTTTGATTGGATTTTGCATGCTCTCCTTGTGCCTCTGTGGGTTTCCTCCCACCATCCAAAGACTGGGATGATGTTTGGGTTAATTGGTGACTCTAAATTATAACCGGTTCTGCTCCTCCGCTAATCAGTCTACCCGATTAGCAATGTCCTCTAGCTCTCTCTCTCCACTCTCTCTTCCTCTTTCTCCTTCTCCTCGCCTCTCCTGTTCTGTGTGCCCCATGTGTAGTTATTCTTTTGCCTCCTTTTATGATAGCACCTCTTGTCATTGATGCAGGATGATGGTAGAAATGGAGGCGAAAATTAATGAGTTAGAATTGCGGCTCCGCACTTTAGCTAGTCCAACCTATGCTAGTGTAGCTAGCCTCCCCCCTGTAGCCAGTGCGGGCCGACCTTGACGAGCTCATACGGCAGCCGAGATAGTTTCCTCCCCCAGTGGCTCCCGAGCAGCCGGGATCTAGTCAGGGCGGCTGGGTGACTGAGGCATAGTTGTAGGCAGCAGCCCCTGGTTCACCATCGACCAGTTCACGTTTCCAACAGGTTCTCCCCACTCAGCGACAAACCCACTGAAAAGCAGACTTTAGTGATTGGCGATTCTATTCTGTGGAACGTGAAGTTAGCAACAGTGATGACCATAGTGAATCAGCCTCCATACTTCTCCTTCTAGATCTTAGTGCTGCATTCGAAACCACAGATCATAACATTTTACTACAGAGATTGGAACATGAAATTGGAATTAAAGGAACTGCACTAAGGTGGTTCAAATTCTACTTATCAGATAGACATCTGTTCATGTTAACAACAGCTCCTCCTCATGTACTGTAGTCAGTCATGGAGTCCCGCAGGGTTCGGTACTTGGACCAATCCTCTTTACTCTTTATCTGCTTCCTTTAGGCAACATTATCAGGAAGCACAGCATCAACTTCCACGGCTATGCAGACAACACTCAGCTGTACCTATCAATGAAGCCAAATGAAGTCACTCAGATAGTCAGACTGCAGACATGTCTTGAAGACATAAAAGTCTGGATAACTGAAAATTTTTTTACTTCTCAACTCTGACAAAACAGAATTTATTGTACTCGGCCCTAAGCACCTCAGAAAAATACTAACTAATCATCTAATCAGTCTGGACTCACTTTGGCTTCCAGCTCCACTGTAAGAAACCTTGGAGTAATTTTTGACCAGGACATGTCCTTTGTCCCTCACATAAAACAAGTTAGTTGGGCAGGTTTCTTCCACCTGAGAAACATTAGGAAAATCAGAAACATCTTTTCTCAGGATGATGCAGAAAAAATGCAGAAAATCCTTCTTTTAACATATAAAGCTCTCAATGGCCAAACTCCATCATATCTCAGAGAGCTCATAGTTCCTTGCTGTCCTAGTAGGAATCAGGCTCCTCTTCTATGGAACCAACTTCCAGTATTGGTCCAGGGGGGAAGACTCTTAAGCAATTTTCAAGACCAGGCTGTATGACAGAGCTTATAGTTAAAGTCCTCTACTCTTCAGCTATGCTGCTATAGGCCTAGGCTACTGGGGGAAGGACTGAGCTTCTCTCTCTCTCTCTCTCTGTCTGTGTGTCTGTCTCTCCCTGTCACCCTCTCTCCCCATCTCCCTCTTTCTCTCTCCCTCCCTCTTGCTCACTCTCTCTTCCTCCCCCCTTGCATGCGCTGATAAGAACCATCCTTCTTAAAAAACACAGTTTCACCCAGTTCTATGCATTTATACTGCGTTTACTAACCATGTTCTGCCAAAGTCTCTGTCTCTTCCAGTTCCTCTTCTCACTCTCCCTGTCCTCATCCTGCCAGTGGTGACTCATCGCCATCCCATGTTCCTGCAACACCTGCTGGTCCCATATCTTCATGAATTCTGTACTACAGCTCATCTCTATGAACTTCAACCTATACCCCCCCCCCCCCCCCCCCCCCCCCCCCCAATGCCTTTTTCACTCTCTCTCCCTCTCTCAACCCAACTGGTCGAGGCAGATGGCCGCCCCCCCAAGCCTGGTTCTGCCCGAGGTTTCTGCCTCTTAAAAGAAGTTTTTCCTTGCCACTGCCGCCAAGTGCTTGCTCATCGGAGGATCTGTTGGTTCTCTTTAAATCATTTTATAAAGAGTTTGGTCTAGACCTGCTCTATAAGTAAAGTGCCTTGATGTAACTTTGTTATGATTTGGCGCTATACAAATAAATCTGATTTGAATCTGATTTAAATTGTCCGTAGGTCTGAATGTGAGTGAGAGTGGCTGTTGGCCTCTGTCTGTCTCTGTATGTTGGCCCTGAGATGGACTGGTGACCTTTCCAGGGTGTACCCCGCCCTCACCCAATGGGTAGAAGATGAATGAATGAATGAATGAACTCTGGAGCTCCTGTCAACCTTCGAGACGACGGCAGAGACAGTGATCACTGGCATCCCAGAGTCACCCCCCTAATGCCAGCCATCACTGCTCCTCACATCAAGACAACTATCTCAAACAGCACTACAGTCAACTACTCTGATCTCTCGCCAACTGCACCAGTGAAAATGGGGTGGGGATACAGACCCTGGTTCGGGTAGGGGGGAGAAATAGAAGAGGTGGAGATAAAAGTAGGGATGGGATACAGACCGTGGTTTGGGTAAGGGACATGAAAGTATAGAGGGTGCAGGAGGTGGAGGACAAGCTACACTAGCAGATTCAGCAAACAAACTCACCTGACCAGTCCTATAATGAGAGGAAGAGCACACATCAAATCAAACCAGCACCGGCCAACTCGTGGATTAACCACATGATCTCAAAGAGGCTCAAACAGGCCACACCCTCCACTTAATTACACTTCCTGGATTTCTTCCTCTGCTTCTCCCTAGAGTCTGTTTATCTTCAGAGCTCCCCCTACTCAGCCCCCAGCTACTATTATTTCTTCTAATCCAAATCCACTGACTGGATCTTACTGCTTCATCCGACATTTCCTCGACTATTTTCCTCACACTCTGTCCCCTTCCTCCTAACTCCCTCAACAAAACAACAACAGATCTGGCTACAAACTCTCTACATCCTACTTCCACTGGAAAAATCCTCACCTTCCACCCTCGCTGCTCAGCATCCTTACCTAGAACTGCATACCTGAGCTTTTTCCTTTCGTTTGCTTCTTCAACTGAATCCTCCCATGGCACAGTCAGCTCTATGAAATATACTCTAATTCTACTAGACCACAAAATTATATCAGGCCTTAGCTTTGTACAGGCTATTTCCTGGGGAACAACTAGCTTTCCTCCTAAATCCACCTGCATCTCCCAGTCACTAGCATCCTCTAAGCTGCCTTCCTTCCTTATTATCTTATTAACTTTCCCTCCTTCTTGAACAAACTGAATTTCAACTATTTTGTCTTAGACCCTCCTAAATTTGCCTTCTTCTGTATATCTTCAATGCCTGCAGCTAAGCTTTTTAAAACCTGGTTATGTCGCCATGTATACTGTCCTTGTTACAGACTAACCTTAACCTTAACCTTAAGATGTGCTGTAGAGTTGCAGTACCTGAACACAACGAACATAGCGGGTCTCCATTTGCCCAGAGTTTCAGGTTCTGGGGAGTTGGCGATACATCATATGTTGCCCCTATCAAAAATCTAATACTACTTTCCTCCATACTCCACAGCTCTTTCCAACTAAGCTTTTTCTTCTCCACACCACCTTACTAACTCCCACGTCTTTACTTCCAGATAACAGGAGCTCTGTCCTAACCTTAGTACATTTTAACCCCTCCACTAGACTAGATACTGGGAGCTCAAGTATGCCTTTCCCTTACGGTGCCACAGTGCTTAAACATCTCGGAGCACCAAGCCACTTCCTAATGTAAAAGCTTACTAGTCTTTCCATTTTCTCTGCAGCAGATATTGCAATCTCATATACCAACAGAGGCCACATCAACCTGGGAAATAATCCAAACTGCAAACACCACAGTTTTCCTGGAAATCCTAATTTATGTATTCTATCCAGTCCCTCAGCAAAGTCCTTCCGAAACTGCACTACCTGTTATCCGTCATGCAAATGTGCCTTGTACCACCTACCTAGGTTCTTCACTGTTTTTTCCCTCATTATTGGAATTTCCTCTTCATCTATTACCAACTTTTGATCACTTAATCTTCCTCTACTTATTGAGATACTTCTAGACTAGGCTTGATTTTCATACTAGCCCACCCTAATTGGTGTAAGGCCATCCCATCCTTCCACCTTTCTCCACCTACAACCCACCTAGAAGCTTTAATAAGTACCTCCATTGCCATTGTGAATGCTAATGGAGAAATTGTTCACCCTGCCATTATACCTATTTCTAGCCTCTGCCAACCTGCTGTAAAGCCTTCTGTACTTAAACATAGTCTGATATCCTGGAAATATGTTCTTAAAATGTTCTTAATGTTCTTAAATTGACAACTACTCCAGGTACTCTAAAATAGTCAAATGCCTCCTAAACAAGGCTATGTGGCACTGACCCAAATGCATTTGCTAAGTCCAAGAATATCACATGCAAGTCTTTCTCACTCTTGGCTGCCTGAATCTGATGCCAAATCATGCTAGTGTGCTCTAAACACCCTGTGAAATGTGGTATTCCTGCCTTCTGTACTGAAGTATCTATCAAGCTATTCCTTTCTAAATAACTAGCTAGTCTCCATGCGACTACACTAAAGAAAATCTTCTCCTCTACATTCAGGAGAGAGATCAAACGGAACTGACTCAGGTCTGAAGACTCCATCTCCTTTGGAATAAGAGCACCTCCTGCCCTACGCCATGCTCTGGTAATAGACTGTTTCTTCCAAACTATTCTTAACTGCCTCCACAAAAACTTTAGGATATCAGGTGCGCCTTTATATATATATATATATATACAAGCAACTTTGGTAAATACATCATTATATATATATAATGATGTATTTACCAAAGTTGCCTGTGAGAGCAGTCTTGGTCGTGCCAAAAGTTAGACCTAAAACATATGATGAGGCATCTTTTCATTACCATGGCCCCCGACTTTGGAATACTTTACCTGAGGACCTTAGGGCAGCACCAAGTGTTAATTTTTGAAAAAGTAAACTCCAGTAAAGTAAACTCCTCATCTATTTAGTGTACAGTTGAATTTAATTTAATTTCATTTCACTAGGGCTATAGAGTTTGAACACTAAGGGGGAAAATCTGCAGGTGTCATCCACATGTGACTGAAACGAGACATTGAACTGTCTATTAAAGGTAGCATCAGTCTGCTTCAACTTTAAAATATCAGTATTTGATTAGATCTTTTTCCTCTTCTTTTGTCTGCAATAGGTTATACTAACTATGGTGAGATATGACAGGACTGAGACTTCTTGGAAACTCACATGGAGAAACAGCACCATTCGGTGGTGTTGAGCGCATAGTGCAGCTTACATTCAGGATAAGTTCACGTTTTTAAAATCTGCTGTCAGTCAGATGCCTATGAAAATGAAAGTTTTCGCTTGCTTCATCAAGCTTCATCATCCCTTAACCCTCCTAAATTGTAGTTGATTGCAGTTTTTTGGCTTCATATTTCATGACTTTTCCTAATTTGAAGGGGACAACTGATTAAGCATGGATGATGCTTTTTCAATTAGCTGTACAAATTTTGCACATATCAGTGTTCCTCAAGTTGTTTAAGTTTGTAAGACATGTCTGTCTGTCTGTGTGTGTGACCTCACATCCCAAACATGCAGCTGCAGACTAGATACTTTTGAGCTGATACATCACAAGGGGGCAGGGGAAGCCTAATTTCCATGAGAACTTTGAAACTTCTAATGGGGACCTTTGATGAATGCTTGGTTTTGTTTCATGAGCCATCTAGTCAGGTAATGTGGCAGGTGCCAGGTTTGTCCCACCAAAAATAATTGAAAGCTTAATGCAATAAATATGTCTGCAGGGAAGTGCAGCGGCATAACGATTAGACTGTTGTCTCACTGTTGTGGGTTTGAATCCTGGGCATGAGAGCCTGTCTGTATGAAGTTTGAATAATCTATCCTTGTGTACTCTATCCTCTGGGTACAGAGGTGAGTCTATTGCCCATAGGTCCTATGAGTGTGAGTGGTTGTTTTGCCCTTGTGGTAGACTGAAGGCCTATACAGAGTGTACCCTGGACAGTGCCCTCACCTGGGACGTTGGCTGGGTTTTGCTCCACACATTAAAAAATCTTTCATGTTCTGACCAATATTCTCATGCTCTAACCTTACAAAAGTTCTTCTAAAAGTTTGGAAAGCTGTTTGTTTTACTTGGGAAAATTTCACTCTGACCTTGTCGCCAAACAAGCAAACAAGCAAGAGAAATAAATAACGAAAGGTCATGGGGTGGCAGTAGGTTTCCTCCTTTTGTGGTGATTAATGTAGTCAGTAAATTTGAAAAGATCCAGATAAAGATTTCTCAAAATGCATTCTTTCTAATTTGAAAGTTTGGCCTGATGGTGGTGCTACTAATTTTCATTATCAAGGGAGGATTTTTGTGTTCAATAAATGAACAAAGAGGCTGATCCAAAAACATGGTCAATAATGTCATTTAATTCATTTTCTGGAGGTAGATATCCCTGGGGTCAGCTTGACCTCAAGGAACATGTGTTTTAGGATAATGTAAAAAAACAAAGAAACAAAAAACATATTCAAATCAATATGACGTGAGGCTTCAGCTGTCAAGTTTGATTCATCAGGTGAAACTGCGTCTGCATTACATACTAGTGCCTGTACAATGTTTCCAAAAAATGAGTTTGTCTTCATGAGGCTGCTGGGACCCCATGCGTTTCTCTTCCTTGAAATATATTGATAGTCAATCACATGACAGCCATACACTGAAATATTTCCTAATTTTTAATTTTTTTTGGCTCTGTGGAATGTGTGTGTGTTTCTACCTAATTTGAGAACAATAAAAGTACTAAGACTTAATTGAAATTATTGAAATCAGTATTTTTCCAAGTTAAGTGAATTGTAACTAGATTTGTGTAATTTGCTGACATTTTACAGAAAAATTATAAGACAGGCCTTGTAAACCTATATTAAGACCAAGTGATTTATGATGCTCTTGAGAGTGAATTCCACCTGAACCTTAGCATCAAAAACACAACGGCAAAATTTTGATAAATCCATTTTAATGGAAAATGTAAAACCCTTTGAAATTCAATGTACAAAGCATGTCACACTTGCACTTTAAAATTTGAAATTGAAGCAAGCCATGTTTTAAAAAAATACCTCAGTGAAAGTATATATGTACACATTACAGTTAAGTTATTTTGTCTTTTAACTTCAAAGTTTCACCATAGTAAATCTTAACAAAACAAAAAACAGGACAATTATTTTGTTAAATAAATTACATTTTTTGTAAATGTCTCCATTTTACAGAGAATACTTTTTCATAAAATGCTGTGTGTAATTTTGTTTTCTTTACATAATACAACTTTACAGTCTTTACAATATTTTGGCAGTTCATTTTCAAAAATTGCTTTTATGGCATGAGGACTGTAGAGCATAAACATTTCCCAAAGTTACAGGCATTAGCTGGTGTATGTGTGCGTGTGCACATGCGTGCATGTGCTTGTATGTCTGTTTGTGTGTCTGTATGTGTGTGTCCTCCATCACAGTAGTGCCGTGTCACAACTGAAAACGACATAGCAAAGAAAAAAAAAAAAAAACTGTACAAGTCACATTTACATGAATGCTTTTATGTATCAATAACACTGCATTATGACAGAGCTATTAAATAAATACATCTTCACAGAGGAAATAAAACAAGCTTCATATGAAAATTAAGAACAAAACAGCAACAGACAGATCGATATAGAAAAAAAGGACAAGAACAGGCAAATTACAGAAGGAAAAAAATGTGGGAGCAGCAGACTGCTGACTGAAACATCTGAGATTTATTTGCATTTTTCAGACTGAAATCCTTTTTTTTTCTTGATTTTTGAAGCATCGGAGATGACAGTTTTGCTTCTATGTGGCTTGCTGCTGGTGATGCTGTTGTGATCAGGGAAATCTTTTGTTCAAGACATTATGTGGGTTGCTGCTACAGACAGGGATTAAAGCTCCTGGCCTTTGTAATCCACAACAGATTACAGTGAGAGGGCAGCTGGGGGTTCAGTGTATCAATGTCTCTGTCATCACTGCTGATCATAGGACAGTCTGAATCTTCATGGAAACTGGAGCTTTGCAGGAGGCACCATCAATTAGACAGAAGAGCTCAGTCCTGTTTCAGTGGAGGTCTGTAGTGGCTTCAATAAGGCTCCCTCTGTTCTGAATGAAGCACTGAGGCACCAGTCAAGGGTTTATCCCTTTCTGTTCAGCAAACCTCTGGTCTTGTGTTTGTCTCCTTTTGGCACTAAAGGTTTGGGGGGAGGATGAAGGTGGCTGAGCAGCTCTCTGGTCACCTGGATGTGTCATTCTCAAGTCACATGACCAGCTCTGATGCCAACCACCTATGTTATGCAGCTCTCCACGTAAGTAGAGGTTGTGGTGAGGGCATGTGGTAATGGGAGTCATTGCCATCTCTGGAGGGTGTAGGTGAAGAGCTGTCATGAGTTTTCCTCCTCATTGTACTCCTCAGAACTGCTCCTCTTGAGGGAGGTTACCACCTCCTTCACACAGTGGTACAGGATGTTCTTCACCTAAGGAAGAAAAGAGGAAAACGTTTCAACAATAATTTGTCTCTAAACTAAAAATGATAAGATAATCCTTTATTCATACCTCAGTGCCAAAATTTGCATGTAACAGTAAGGAATAACTAGGAAAGTAAGATGAGGAAGAGAAAAAAAAAAAAAAAAAAAAAAAAAAATTGTAGAAAACATAAATAAATATACTAAACCAAAAATGTTGTCATAAATATGTACAGGACGAGCAGATATGTACGAGAGAATTAATATTTATGCTCATTATATGAAATTTCTAAGAGCACAATCAAGTGCTCAGGTGAACTTCGACAGGATTTGAAGGTCATCATCTTCTGTCCTGTACGTACTGTGTAAAGTTTTTTCTATACTTTCAGTTCAACTAATATCGTCCAAGATTTTTTTGAAGCTTCAGCAACTTTATTAATTTGATTTGAAAGTTGAATTTAAGAAACTTTGTTGATGCATCAATTTCCATTGACCACATCAGCTCTGTTGGCGCCACAAAGGCAGGTGAAGCACTGGTCCAAATTCAGATAGCGTTGTGAGAATCCAATTCCTGGTTATATGAAACCATTTATTTAATTTATCCATTCTGAAGAATGTGCCACCAAATATTAATTTGAGTGCCAATAATTTTGCCCAGTTCTTTTTTGGAGTTTGGTGTGGCACAAGATCAAGTTTGTGTTTTTGCTCTTCTTTTTTGTGTTACTTTAAGGAAAAAACAAAGAAACAAAAAACTAATTAAAATGCAAGCAGTGATTAACTGGCCCAAGTGCATCTTTGCGACCTGGAGCCCTCTAGATTTCACCCACACCCATCAATTATATGTCATGTACATATCCTGTAGATATCCTGTAACACAATATTGATACAGTGACGTGTTTAGGCAGGAGTGTTATCATTTTTGGGAAATTTTGGCAGATTGTATGTATGCAACTGTATGCTGTGCCGTGACTGAGCAGAGCACATATAACGAAAGTTACAAATGTAACTATGGTTCTATGAATCCCAAATGACCGCCAGAGGGGGTGCTTTAAGCACTGAATATTCCCCTTCGCGCATGCGCAGTCCGAGTAGGTCGACAGATGTGAACCATTCGCCGTGTGCTACAGTTTGCAGTACCTCTGCTATGGTCAGCATGTGGAAGGGTATGACTTTCATGAATCTGTTTAACCCTCTGAGGTCTAAGATCGGGCGAAAGCCCCCAGTCTTTTTTGTCACAAGGAAATAGGTTGAGTAAAACCCTCTGGGGTGTGACAAAGGAGCCACAGCCTCGATGGCGCCTTTGGCCAGGAGAGCAGATAACTCCTGGTCCAGTGCGAGAGCCTTTGCCGGGTCGCTGATGGAGGTCATTCTGACCCGGCCAGATGTGGGGGGCCGGCGGCGGAATTGAAGTTTGTACCCGTGGGTCAAGGTGATAACTACCACTATGGGTCTGAAGCACGAGCAGCCCACTGTTGGAGCTGCTGATGAGAAAAATATCCACCCGCCGGCCCCAAGGCCTCAGCGTCTGCCCCCCCGGGGGGGGGGCAGACGCTGAGAGGGCCAACATGAGATGTGACATTGAGTTCCCCGTGCTCCAGCATCGTAGGCCCTTGTGAGGAGATCGTCTGTGATCCGACACTGGGGTCGAGGGCACCTAGCATCCCTTCGCAGAGCTTCATCCGGGGACACATGAGTGAGGCAATGGTGGGCTCAACGGCTGGCATGCAATCCAGGCCAACTCTCGCTGCATCGTGCATGGCTGCCAGGGTCCGCCCATCTGCAGAGAGGCGGGAGCAGGTTTTAGTGTTCCTCCAACAGGCCTGCAACTCCTTCAGGTAGTCCTCTGAGTGGGGAATAGCAAAGGCAGTGGGGGCCGGCCTGCGTTTGAAGAAGGCACTTGCTGGTGCTGCTTCTGCCTGCTGTGGTACATCCATGTTTAGCCATTGTAGGGCCATGCGCGCTCCATTCCGGCCACTGAACTCTGAGCTGACGAGTGGGAACCCTGTTCAGATGCTTGGGAACCCCCCTCCCCTGGCTCCTCCCCATAATTGTGAAAGCAAGTAGCTGAAGCCGCTAGGGAGAGCGTATCCTCCTCAGGTATCAGCATTGGCATTGGAGGAGAGAGTGCTACCTCAGCTTCCAAAGAAGCATCAGGCTGGCGGGCCGCGAGCATGGACCTCATCTGGGCCAGCTCAGCAGACAGCTGCTCTACCTTAGACGAAAGCCTGCTATGATCAGACTTTGTCTTCTTCCTGGGGGGTGCGGCTGCTGCCGCCATTGCTCGACGCTTGGAGCGTCTCAGAGAGTCCGGAGGTGGCTGGCCCGATGGGGGGAGGTCACGCCCATCTTCTGGATATTCCACCTCTGCCAGTCTTGCAGCCCTCACAGCTCGAGGTAAGTAGCTGCAGTTCATGCAGGGATTGTCGGACAGTGCATCCCGCAGGTGCTTGGGGCCCAGGCATGTGGGGCAGAGGTCGTGGCCATCCTCTGGTTGTAGAGGGGCCTCACAAGATGTGCAGGGATGGGAGTCCTCCATTGTGGTAGCTCCAAGACTGCGGGGAGGAGGGGGCGCATACGCCGCCTGTACCAGGCAATGGGCTCAGTAGAGATCAGCGACCACTTGGGCAACCTGAGCGCAGACACTATGGGCAGGCCAAGTGTGAGAACTGTATGCTGAAGGGAGGGAGCGTGTACGCTTCCTATACCAGCAGGAGCCCCAACAGAGAAATTAATCAGCAGCAGAAGCTGTTACAAAACAAAGGTAGCCACCACTGTGGCCCTTACCCAATCAGGGTTCTCAAGTTTAATTAACTAATCAACTTAACTAATTGGAGCGCTGACGCTACAATTAACAAAAAGCAACCGCGTGCTGGGGGGAGGCAGCGCGCACGCAGCCTGTACCAACAGAGGTTGACACCACACTCATCTGCGGATTAAGTTATAAGCTACCGCTAGCGGAGAATCCACGTTGGGCACACGCAACCCACCAACTAGGTAAGCGAGCGAAAGACGTCAGCTCGAGCAAGTAATTTATATGCCGGGAGAAGGATGCGCGAACGCCATCGTCACCGACAGGAAGTTAATAAACAAAACAAAGTAATAAACGAGGAAGTTAATAAACAAAACAAAGTAGCAAAGAATATAAAAGATATAAATATAAAAGAACTAAGAATATACTCACCTTGTCCCGGGAGGGAGGTGAGGGTACTGCCTTACCGGCGAGAGAGTGTTGCGGTGTCCACGCGAGTTCAATACGACTAATTGAAAAAAAGAGAGATATGGCCGTCGCAGCTCCTGGAGGGCGAATGGTCGCTGCTCCGACCGACAACGGTCGCGGAACTACTAGCGACGGAATAAGTTAGCTGTAGTGAAGCGGGCCGAATGCGGCTCAGTGCTTCCAAAGCAAACTGCGCGCGAGAAGAAAAGGTGACACGGGAGATATGGTCTCCTCCGGGTCACCCAGAGGTCACAGGTGATATTGTCGGTATACATACTCGGACTGCGCTTGCGCTTGCATATTCAGTGCTTAAAGCACCGCCTCTGGCGGTCAGCAGGGATGAAATAGAACGCAAATGTGATATCACTAACTTTGATTGCAAAAGTACTTGGCCAGTTCTGACTAATGCACAGCTAAATTAATACAAATTTTAATATGACTCTCATAAAGATCTCAACTGGTCAAATAAGGCAGAAAAGATAATGAAATGTTGACGGGAAGACTGAGATCAGGTCTATCACCTGTAGTTTATCCTCATAGTTGACCTCTTCTTTACTGGGCCGGAGTTCCTGGGTCAGGTGAAAGGAGTTTGCCACATGCTCTGGGGACACAAAGTCATTTATCACCTGCACACAGCTGTGGAGGTTCTGGACCTGACGGACAGAAAGGAGAAGGGTGTGGGGATGTTGTGAGAAGTTTGATTTGATGCTGTTATTTTCTGAATCTGTGAAAGGATCAGATCACAACCGATCATCCACAGCAATCTAGCTTAATTTAACATTCTAGAGAATATAATGAAAACTTAAAGGGTGGTACAATGACATGTTCATTTACATAAACTAATTTGTAGTTGGAAAGGTTAATTCAGTATACATTCTATAAAATATAAAATGATTTTCTCAGTGTGGCGTTATCATACGATCCTTTCCTATGTCCTATGTGTCAATGATCAAAGCCAAAAATGTGTTCATTTATCATTTTCAGACGCCCCCAGTGGAAACACTGCTTCTTTCTGAATCTTCTGAAATCTTTTGCATCTTCTGCATCGTTTTCACAAATGTCCAAAAGGTTTATTAATGCAAAGTTAGAATGCTAATATGGGGTCATGATAAACATCAATATGTGCAGGAAAAAAATATACATCACGAGGATCTGGTACAAATCTGGCACAAAAAACAGGATGTGATAGTAACACAAAGTCACTTTTGATATCACCAGAGTTATTTCACTTCCTCATGTTGTTGCGATATAAAAGCAGCCAGCCAGTGCACATTAAATTGTGTGGCAGAGGAAACATTTTCACTATCCGAGCTGACTTGTGTGTCTGTGTACAACACATTACCTGGTGCATGGCTCCTGCTGGTATAAGGACAGAGTCTCCCAGGAACTGAACTACAGTCCAGCCTTGAACTCCATGGTCATCCAGCAGCCGCTGACGCTGCTTCCTGCTCAAATACCAGCCCTGCTCTCTGATTGGGTCCTGGTCCTGCGACATCTCCAATCCCTGCTCCCTACAGAGCTGATTGGCGGGTGAGGGGTGGGGGAATGTTTCATCACTACATATAGGTAAATTCACTATATTTTTCAAAAGCTGTAATCGTTGGTCAATATATTTATTGGAGGTGCTGACCTTGTGCAGGAACTCTCGGACTTTGTCCAAGTCCCTGTTGAGGTAGATGTGCCACAGTGCGCCCGGTGTCTCACTGGAGTCTTTGAGCCTCCTCCGGACTCCCTCATCTAGGTCCTCCTCCTCCAGGCGCTTCAACACGCCTTCCAAAAACAGACACACACACAATTATTTTCAAGGCTGAATTTTTCATTTTATAACATGAAGGTGGTGGTTAGCACTGTTGTCTCACAGCAGGGTCTGGGAATGAACCCTAGGCCTGGGGTTTTCTCTGTATGTTCTCCCTGTGCGTGCCTGTCCCTTGCATACTCAGGTTTTAGCATGCACCACTAATTCCATTCATAACAGCAGTTCCATGAGTTGTACCATTTTTTAGGTTTATTATTTGCCAGAATTCAGTCTTACCAGTTTTGGACAGGACTCCATTGCCTTTGGCTACACCAACATAGACCAGCACAGACACAACATCTGACACTTCCACATGAAGGTTGGCAGTTCCAAAGTCCTGGTCCTGAGAGGCAGCCACACCTATAAGAGGACAGACAGGGAATCTGTCTACATAAATGGAAACTATACAAATTCAAATAGGCTCACAAATATATTATTTCCTCTAAGTGGTTTCAGAACAAGCAATCCAATGAAATTATGTGGCAGATAACTATAAATCACTGCTGTGATTAGTTTCCATCTCACCATAGGCACAGCAAAGTCTTGGCCCCAGATCTGGCCTGACGAAGAAAGATGGCAGATGGGAGGCCAGATTTAGGTTGCCCTCTGGATCAGAGTATTCTGGCAGGGGCAAGTTTTTCATCAAGTCATCATATCTGCAGAAAGAAACTCTCATTTAGATCAAACTAACAAATGATCTCATGTTGTTTACATTCTTTTGCTGTTTGCTGGTGAAATACATTGGCTTTTGCTTGGTTTTTATGGGGATTGAAGAACAAAGAGTTGGTCCAGCAGATTGAACATGTGATAATAATGAAGTATGTATCTTCACCTTGAAGGCATGAGGGCCATGAACTCCTCTCCAGATGGCCAGTCCTTTAGTCTGTAGACCATAGGTTCTCCATCCTTGGACTTGGGTCGCTCTGAACAGATATGAAGACTTGAGTCACACAGATCAAAGATAGTTCAACAATGGCACTGCTGTTTCAATGGCAGCTATCCAATTATTCAAAAAAAAAAAAAAAAGACTCACTGGTGATGTCCTCAAATCCATCCCAGAACTCCTTGATCCCAGAGTTGGATACCACCTGGTCTTTACAATTGAGGAGGTCTCCTTGGTGGTCTGCAAACTCCTGATTGAAGGAGTCAGCCTTCCATAGACTGACATTAAGTCGCTTGTGGATCCCTGACACCAAAACAGGCTGCACAAACACATATGGCAGTCATTATCAGTGATAAATGCACTAACAACAATTAGCACAGCTATGTTGTGATTATTACTGCTGTTAGTGTTGGTAAGATGGATATGTACTTGTCCCTGTTTCCAGCAGTCTCTGAATAACTTCCAGTTGTTCTGGTTACAGTGATCTTTGAGCCACAGTAGCCTTCTGTTGTTTAACCAGCAATGGGGAATGTCTGGGTATTGACTGGTGGATCCCTCCTGGACAGCTGTGGTGACAGGCACTGACTTTTTCCTGTCTGTCTTGGTATCCTCAGTAACAGTGTTGATATCATTGATGTTGGTACCACCTGTGGAAACAGACTCTTGCTTGATTGACAGCTTGGTAGTGATGCTCTGGCGGCTGGCAGGGATTTTGTTCTCAACTACTGATGCGATGATATCATCAAGGATATTGGGCATGGTCCGTCCACCTTTTCCAGTCTTTCAAGAAAAAAGGAGAAGAAATATTCTAAATTCAGATCTTTCTCAAGTTTGTAAAATATAAGCTTGACTCTTAAACATATATTAAGGACTAGATTAAACAACATTATATCATTATAAACATTATATCAATCTATTTTAAACATATTATATATAACATATACAGATATTTTTTAACATGCTACCATGGGTGGTCAGACAAATGGAACAAAGACTAATCGGCATTTCCAAGCAAATCCATGTCCAAGTCTTGCTTACATCATAAATGCATCTGTGTACCTGTGAAGCAGTAGAGTAGACAGGAGCAAAGGCAATTCCAGCATCAGTAGAGCCCAGCTTTAGTTTCCCTGCTGTGGTGGTGAGCAGATCTCTTAGTGTTGAGCCCTGCTCTGTATTGTTAGCTACCACTGAGGTGGTTTTACACTGCTGAAGAACTTCCAAGCTTTCTCCCTCCTTGTCTTCTTTCAGTGACTTAGTCAGCAACACTGACTCTTTGTTCTCTGTGAGAGAGAAGAATGGGGTCAATGGGGAATGGATGACACAGTCTGAAAAACTTTTTGGAAAAGAAATAAGAATGGAAAATGAAACACAGTGATTCCCTAATCTTCCCCTCACCTTTCTTTTCTTCCCTGGATTTCTGTTCTGCTAGGTCGGCCAAAAAGTGCAGAGGTGACTGAGACTCTGGTGGTGTGACAGGATCACTCCTGCCATCACTGCCTGGGCTGCTTCCTCCAACTCCTCCTCCGTTAGTCTCTGCCTTGATTCCTCCTGGATCACAGTTCTGCTGAGACCCTTGGTCAGCTTTCACTAGAGACATTTTGTTACTGTGATTCAGGACATTCTGCAGAACCTGCCACAGAGAGGTGGAATTCCTTATAAAGCTTTCAACACTTTATAACTTTATAACTCTTTATAAACGAAAAAGAAAATAGAAGATTCACACTTCTTAAAGTGAAAAAACATTTAAGTGGTAAAATTAAGATCTGTATTCAGTAAAGGGACAATTATTAGCAGTCCTAGCGCCATGTAGAAGATATTAGGTAGTTGGGTAATTAATTTACTGGATTGCAGTACCTGTGAGACTCCATTGGTGACTGATAGTTTGGAGAGCACGTTTTGCTTGTTGGTACAGGCACAGTGAGATTTGATGTTGTGTCTGTCTCTCAGTGCATGCATGGAGGTCACCAAATCAGTCAACACTGAAACAGCAGTAAGATGCACCAGAGGGTTAACGTTTCAGGGGAGGAAAAAAAAAAAACCAAAACAAAAAAAACACTTTCAAATAAAATTGAACATAATTGATGGACTGTTATTGCATTACTGAAAAAACGTTGACTAGGCTGAGCTCATTAACCAAAACAGAAAAAAAAAATCATTTGTTATTCAGTACTTAAATTCCCCAATATAACTATTACTCTCTATATCAGCTACACAGTAGTTTAGTGTATGCATGAGCAGATAAAACAAAGATGACTAAAATGCAGATGTGGAAGATAAAGTGGCAGCAATTTGTTGCATACCCGTGCCAGGTATGATCTGCGTTGGCATCAGGTGTTTGTGATCGTGTGGTTGGCCTTTCACACACTTCAGCCAGCTGTAGAGTTCTTTATCTAATCAAACAAAGAGAAAGAGAGAAAGAGAAAGGGAAAGTTTATTGGTGCAAATATATGAGAGACCTCTGAGACTGAGATCTTTAATGTGGGGTTTAATGCATGCCAGAGTGGTACCAGTCAGTTTGCTTTGGATATGAGTGTGTACAAGAATTTCTTAAGTCAGCTCTTCTAGATGCATAAGTGACCCACCAAAAAGAATACTGACCTTTGGAGCTCCTCCTCTCCTTGGCCTTGTAACAGTCAAGGCAGACAACAAAGCCACATTTCTGACAGACCCAATGGATATTAAAGAGTGTTGCCTCACAGGCATCACACATCTCCCTCACTCCCCTTACTGCTCGCTTCCATGCCAGTTTAACTGAAACACACAGAGCAGGTTTAATTTAAAAGAACAAGAAGGGTTAAGCTTGTTAAATGTCTTCCATTACTAAAGCAACTTACCCTCCTTCTTGACCCAGGTTGCTGCAGTATTTTCAGTCACAACCATCTGACAGAATTTGTCTCCTATGAAACTGAGGATGTATTTGGCTGTAGTTTGGTCCAGCTGGCTCTCCATTGCCCCAGGGGCCCAAAGTGCCAGGGCTTCATCATCAAACTGGTCTGGAGTAGAGAAACCATCCATCCGAATGACTCCATTCTTACTATAGGAAAGCCTGGATTGTAGGAAACCGGTCATTAGCACCTGCTTATAATCGTAATGAATCATCCATCCATCTTCCACCACTTTTCTGTTTCTGGGTCGCAAGGGTGCTGGAGCCAATCCCAGCCAATGTTCTGGGCGAGGGGCAGGATACACTCTGGACAGGTCACCAGTCCATCACAGGGCCAGCACACAAAGACAAACAGAAACAAACAACCACTGACGCTCACATTCACACCTACGGACAATTAGAGTCACCAGTTAACCGAAACATGCATGTCATTGGATGGTGGGAGGAAACTGGAGTACCCGCAGGAAACCCATGCAGACGCAAGGAGAACATGCAAACTCCGCACAGAAAGGACCCAGGTCGGGAACCGAACCCACGATCTTCTTATTGTGGGGCAATAGCACTAACCACTATGTCACTGTGCTGCTAGTAATGAATCAAACAAATCAAGTTTATTTATATACATCAAGGCACCTTAAACATAGAGCCGGGCTAGACTAGAGGGCTAGAGTTTTTAAAGGAGGCCCAACTTATCCCTACAAGAGCAAGCACTTGATGACAGTGGCAAGGGAAAACTTCCTTTAAGAGGCAGAAACCTGGCTCATGGAGGGCAGCCGTCTGCCTCAGTTGGTTGGATTGAGCGAGGGAGAGATGGTTGTGGGTGGGTGGGAGAGATGGTTGTGGGTGGGTGGGTGGGTGGGAGAGATGGTTGTGGGTGGGTGGGTGGGAGAGAGACACAGTGTGTAAAGGAGAAGAGGGGGGGGGCACAGTAGAGGAATGCAGAGTGAACAAGAACAGAATAAGGGAAATACAAACAAAACATACAGAGATTGCAACCTGGTAGTTCTAAATCTGAAGTTGTAAATATTAGCATTTGGGGAGAAGAAGTTACCATGGGAAGGGACAAGTAGTGTGGAATGATAGCTAAACATAACTCTTGCAGCAGCAGACCTGTAATATAATGTACTTGCATGGGGGAGAGAGAGAGCCACCAAGAGAGAGGGAGAGAGGAAGGGATAGTGGGAGGGAGGGGGAGAGAGAGAGGTACTCAGTTGCAATTTGACAGATACTAAGAGTTGGTTCCATAGAAGAGGAGCCTGAAAGCTGAAAGAGCTGCTTTCCGATTTACTCTTGGAGACTTTAGGAACCACAAGTAAACCTACAACCAGAGAGCGAAGTGACCTAATGGGACAACAAGGAACTATGAGGTCTCTGAAATATGATGGTGTTTGGTCATTAAGAGCCTTGTATGTTAGAAGGATTTAAAATTATATTTGTAATTTTACTGGCAGCCAATGAGGAGAAGCTAACAGGAGAACTGTGATCTCTTTTTCTAGTTCCTGTTAATATTCGTGCAGCATGACAAAATTGGAGCATTCACTGTGGAAACATGAAATACATTTTAAGACCTATACAACATGATGGAGAAAACTGAAAACCTCTTTTACACACAACACGCCCAGCTGCATGCTGTCTAATTTGCAGTTGGACTTGGAATGACCTCACACTGATGCTTAATTAGAAAAGCTTTGATAAACACTGTGGGAGATAGTATCACAATAGTTGTTGGTATTTCTTTTTTTTCTCCAATGAGCCTATTTTCTTTGAAACCACCTCTGCCCTTGGTGCCGTCAGAGAGCTTACTCCCTTTATAGAAAAGTTAAGTGAAGATATACACTCACCGGCCACTTTATTAGGTACACCTGTCCAACTGCTTGTTAACACTTAATTTCTAATCAGCCAATCACATGGCGGCAACTCAGTGCATTTAGGCATGTAGATATGGTCAAGACAATCTCCTGCAGTTCAAACTGAGCATCAGTATGGGGAAGAAAGGTGATTTGAGTGACTTTGAACGTGGCATGGTTGTTGGTGCCAGAAGGGCTGGTCTGAGTATTTCAGAAACTGCTGATCTACTGGGATTTTCACACACAACCATCTCTAGGGTTTACAGAGAATGGTCCGAAAAAGAAAAAATATCCAGTGAGCGGCAGTTCTGTGGGCGGAAATGCCTTGTTGATGCCAGAGGTCAGAGGAGAATGGCCAGACTGGTTCGAGCTGATAGAAAGGCAACAGTGACTCAAATAACCACCCGTTACAACCAAGGTAGGCAGAAGAGCATCTCTGAACGCACAGTACGTCGAACTTTGAGGCAGATGGGCTACAGCAGCAGAAGACCACACCGGGTGCCACTCCTTTCAGCTAAGAACAGGAAATTGAGGCTACAATTTGCACAAACTCATGGAAATTGGACAAGAGAAGATTGGAAAAACGTTGCCTGGTCTGATGAGTCTCGATTTCTGCTGCGACATTCGGATGGTCGGGTCAGAATTTGGCGTCAACAACATGAAAGCATGGATCCATCCTGCCTTGTATCAATGGTTCAGGCTGGTGGTGGTGGTGTAATGGTGTGGGGAATATTTTCTTGGCACTCTTTGGGCCCCTTGGTACCAATTGAGCATCGTTGCAACACCACAGCCTACCTGAGTATTGTTGCTAACCATGTCCATCCCTTTATGACCACAATGTACCCAACTTCTGATGGCTACTTTCAGCAGGATAATGCGCCATGTCATAAAGCTGGAATCATCTCAGACTGGTTTCTTGAACATGACAATGAGTTCACTGTACTCAAATGGCCTCCACAGTCACCAGATCTCAATCCAATAGAGCATCTTTGGGATGTGGTGGAACGGGAGATTTGCATCATGGATGTGCAGCCGACAACTGCAGCAACTGTGTGATGCCATCATGTCAATATGGACCAAACTCTCTGAGGAATGCTTCCAGCACCTTGTTGAATCTATGCCACGAAGAATTGAGGCAGTTCTGAAGGCAAAAGGGGGTCCAACCCGTTACTAGCATGGTGTACCTAATAAAGTGGCCGGTGAGTGTATTTGTGCCATTGCATCATAGAGGGATCTTAAACAAGAAACTATGTTCAATGCATGGATGCCACCAAAGGAATGGAACAGGGAAACATAGGGTAGGGAAAACAAATGTATAATAGGTGAGAACATTACCGTCTGAAATAGTAGAAGCGACAGAAGACAGGGGAATGTGCCTGCTCTTCTCCCTTTTTGCTGCGGACCACCCTGCACTCACGACACTTTTGGAGGTTGGGTCCAATTTCTGAACATGAGTCATCTTGCAGGAAAGACTCCCCTGTTTGCTTCAGCTTCTTGACCTTCCTCCAGTCCTTCAGGACAGAGCGGGGAATTCCATCTAAGAAGATTGCATATCATTAACTCATTAACTGTGTCTACCTTCTATTATCAGTGATCAAACAGTCTGTTAAATACTCCAAGATATGGAAGTAATGCCTTATCAAGTGAAATTCCATGTTGTGTCTTTCTATTGGTGGAGCAAATTGTATATGTATAATAGTTCAAAAAGTTTTACTTGTTAATTTCCAGGTACAAAAGTTTAAATAAGCTTTGAATTTGGCTTTCTCAAACTTCTCTGACGTAGCTAACCAGTTAACTGAACTCTCAACTGACATTCTAACGGTTTTATCCTCCAATCACAATGCTTTTGCTGTTTTGTTGCAATGATTTGATGACGTTAAACTGAATATGCCAAGTGTCACTAAACACTCCAGTGGCCTTTAGGTAGGAGGTCACTATAAAATAAAATGATATTACAGTAGCTGTGAATTTTGATCAGAATTTCTGAAAGGTAGAGTAATCAAAGGACAATGTAACAATTTTATTGGATATCTGCCTGGCTTCTCAAGCAATAAATATAAATTGATTGCCTCAAACATTAGTCATCGGATAGATGAGAGAGAGGTGGCGATCTAAATAAATATTCCCACAATTGACATTAGCCACAGCATTGACCACAGCTGTTAAAGCCTGGTGATGATGTACATGTATGTAAATGTACAGAGCCAACTATATAAAATTATTATACCTTATTCCTGTCAGCCACACAGCTCCATTGTTTAAAAAAATATATTAAAAAGAAGATAGTGAGCGACACTGTAGTCTCATTCAATCTGCCACTCAAAATAGTACCCAACGAAGGCAATCCTTATGTTTGAGTTTTTTGCTAAAAAGTACAGTAAGCACAAATAGCTGCTTTAGGAGTCAGTAGGTTAGAAGCCACAGACAACAAGCCAGGATGTACTGAGAGACAGCAGCACATTGTTGGCTTGAGTTTTACCCAAGAGATTTGTCAAAAACAACCAAAGTACTGAATAGCACCCACTTCATCCTTTAAGTCACAAATTTCTGAAATGCGCTGCAGTATATCTTTCTTGATAAATATTTTTATTAAACTTACTGCTGCTGGCGAGTTTGAGTTTGGTCTTCTCTCGGGCTGATCTGAAGATGCTGTTTGGCTTCACATCATCTTCTTCCTTTTCATTTTCACCTTTCTTCTTGGCCATGTCATTCTGTTTCTTCTTGTATGTTGGTTTAGGTTGACGTTTGGCCCGCCCCTCCATTTTGCTTTCACTGGCGTCTGATTCATCTCCTCCACTCTCTGAAGCAGATTCATATGATCGTTTGTTCACTCGCCTTGATGAAGGAATTGTTTTCCTTTCCTCCGTGCATCCTGTTGCACCCCCCATCTTATCCTCTGACTGTCTGTCACCTTTGCTTCCACTGTCCTTATTCAGTTCCACTTCACTGGAGGTGGATGCGCTGAGATTGACTGTGCAGGGTTTAATCATTTCTGACATGGCTGCAGTATTATTTGTGTTACTGATGCTGGTGGTGGTGCTAGACACTTTCTCTAGCTTAGTACTGGTGGAACTTGTTGTAGCAGTTGTATTCCTGTCCTCCTCTGAGTGACGGGTTAACCAGGCTTTCTTCAGCTTGTGATAGTTACTGAGCTGCCCACCACTTGTTGAGGCTGAACCTGAGGACTGGCCATTAGGCAGAGGACTGGACTTTCCTGGGATTGTGCTCACACTTACTGAGCTGCAGCTATTGCTGTCACCTGATGATACTGAGACTTGGTAACAGGAGGACGGGGGCAGGGAGCTTTGAGTGCGGGTTTTGTCAACTGAATCCCCAGGAAGCAACACGTTTCCAGTTGTGATAGATGTAGGAGCTGTGGAGAAATTGCTTCTTGACTGAGCTGCAGCTAAAGCAGCTTTGTGCTTTTTGAGATAGACAAAGGATGAGGAGAAAGGTGGACTAGGGCCAGAAATGGAGATAGGTGTTGGGGTGAGGCTTAGATTGGGCTGGGAAGTCCCTGCTGGACTAGGAGGAAGCAGTGACTCCCCTGGAGATGTAGTTAGTGTGCCAAAACCCTCTGGGTGCTCTCCTGGTCCTGAGTGACCCAGCACCCAGCAACCAATGCCAGTTTTATGAGCTGTAATGTCGCTCCGAGCAGAAACTGAGAAACCCAATTCATGAGAGGCGGTCTCACATTTATTCTGTACGCTAAAGGCTGAAGGAGCTGACACGGCAGTCCTGCATACTGAGCTAGTGGTACATGCTCCAGCAGCTCCCTGCAAGCCACACATGGACGTCTTTTTGTACTGGCTGCACATTTCATCCATATTTGAGTTAAGTTGGATAACCCTTCCCGCTAAAGGCTCTTTAGGACTCTCCCCTAACCTCAGACTTTCCTCGTGAAGTTTGGATGAGTAAATCCTCCCCTGGGAGAGATCCTGATGGATGATAGCACCAGATTTGTAAGCACCAACAGGACTATCATATTTGATGGCTGTGGATGGACGCACAATGACTGATGCCATTGCAGCTTGGGGCTTGCTTCTTGACACGCCTTTCTCTCCAGAGTACACTCCTCCTCTTTCCTGAATGATCTCTCCACCTCTCCACCTATCTATTGATGTGGTTATAATCTCCCCACTGATGGCAGAGGCCACAGAAGTGATGGTGACAGCATTTCCATGACCTTTGACATCCCTGAGTTCAGGCAACAGCGTTGGAGGTTTCTGCTGCTCTGCTGATGTTTTACTACCAGCTGCCGCTAAGGTAACTGGCTGGATGGGTGTGAGGGTTGGAGGAGACAGACGTCCACCATAACCTGCTCGCTCCCTTTCTTTTTCCCTCTCCTTCTCCCTCTCTTTCTCTCGCTCTGCTGCTTCTTTTCGTTCCAGCGCGTGTTGTGTGGGAGGGTGGAAGACAGGCGCTCGGTGGAGAGATGGCATTGCCCTGAGCTGGTGTTGCTGCTGCTGTTGTTGGGGGTGGTGATGGTGGTTGGAGGCTATAGAGGAAGGGGAGGATGTAGAGCAGGAAGGAGCAGAAATGGCAGGGCTGCGGTGTTCTATCCTCTCCATACCGGTGTGGTGCTGATGTTGCTGTTGGACTAGTGTCACCTGCTGGCTGAGTTGCTCAGTGATTTTTCCTGCTAAACCCTCTCCTCCCTCTGGTTGATGCTTTATAAGAGGAGGGGGCTTGGAGAGGGAGTTTTTTGAACTGTGACTGCCCAAGGACAGAGCTACCTGGTTTGGCACAGCTGCCCCAATACTGGCTACAATGCCTGGAGCTCCAGCAGATGTTTTCTCAAAGTAAGAGCTGAGTTCCTTGGAGGAGTATAGTCTTGGAGGCTCATTCACCACACTGTTGGAAAGCGTGGTGAAGTAATTGCTTTTTTCTGATTGGATGACATGAGGGTGGGTGAGGTTGGCCTTGGGGCTGGGAGAGGTGAGAGCTGGTATCCGGACAGGATAAGCAGAATCTCTGCTTCGGTCCCTGTCCATCCCAGAGGCACTGGAGCGCTGGATCTTCGCAGTGAATGGAGCCACTTCAATGCTCTCCTTTAGGATTTGACGATTCTCCTCTTTGTATTTATTGGCTCGATCAACTGCCAGAACTGTATCCTGGGAAAGAAAATGCAAACTCTGTTTAGGAACTATTTTTGAATTTGGGAAAAAAAAACAACAAAACAAAACAAAAAACAACAAAAAGGAAAGGAAGGAAAACAAGTTATGAAGAAAGTAAGTTATGAAGTTTGAAGTTGAATGTCCTTCAACCAAATGGGAGTCATCACTGTCAATACATACAACAACAATAAACATTTCTCAAAAGAGAGAGCAGACAAATTATGATGTTAATATTGGTGATTGGGTGAAGTTCGCATACCTTTTGTGTAAATGTATTTGTAGTTAAGCTTCCTAAAATGCTGCGTAACATCAAGTTTAATGATTATAACAGAGCTGCTGCTGGTAAGGAGAATAATGAGATTGATGATAATATAAAACTACAATACCTGTGTATTTACCAGGCGAGCCTTGCTGAGGGGGTCTAGGTAGAGGCGGTGTAAGTGGACATCCTTCCCTGTGGGTGTGCGACTCCTGTCTGTCTGCTCCTGTTTTAGCTGGGCCAAAGTCAAAGTCTTTATGGGGTCTACAAAGCCTTTCTTATCCACATCTCTGCAAACAGAAAAGTCCAACATTTTGAAAGTGATCAGGCTTAATGAGGCTTTACCACACACTTCCAAACTAAATCAACAGAATAGTTCTTATTTATTGCTGCTTTACATTCCTTTCTTTCCTGCTCCACAAACAACTGTATTAATGTATAAAACAAACAGAAAATTATTTTGATACATCCTATAAAGCCGAGTTCTGCCTTGTCAATGTACATTTTAGCATCCCACTACAATTAATGAATAAATAAAACTACGAAAGAGTGATTGATTGTTGTAAATCAGAATACAATATATGACTGCCTGTTCAGCCTTTTATTTGAACACTCCCTCACTGGGTTAGTCAGAGAGACTACCTGTATGTGATGTTTTCACAGTGACTCTGTGTTTGTGTATTCAGTGGTGTCCAAATAATGGCTGATGGTTACATAAGGAGAGCACAGGATTCTAAATGCAGAACGTTCTCTCAGAACTGCTTATTGGATTGGATTGGTGCCACCTCACTTCATCTAACTGATTTGGGCTTGTCTGCTAGTCAGGGATAACTTAACTCTCTGCTGCCATCTGAGTAGAACATGCCTTACAACAGGAAGGACAGGCTGTTCAAATTGTCCAAAGCAAATATTCTGTGTCCTGTCCTTCTCTTGTGGTGTTTCCTTCAGCTCAACTTTTCAGTGCTTAGATTAACTACAGACTGAAAGAATGACTCATGGTCCAACTAACACAATGTTTCCGAGGCTATCTGCACACTGGCTTGCTTCTAGTCCACCTGGGCTGAACATTATCTTGGGGTTGTGCAATAGTCACTAAAATCTTTTTTTCTCACATACCCGCAGTTTGGCTTACACTTGGGGTAGTGTGTTGGATTGTACTAACTTAGTTAAAGCCATATCTTATCATCTTAGAATAGAAATGTTTACATTGCTGATTTTTGTACTCACTCTTTATGAACATCCACACTGGTCTTTGTTAGTGGAGGGCTTGTATGTGTATTGATCTTGATGGGGGGCCGATGGGCATCAGCACTTGCTGGCCGAACAGGAAGGTGGCTCAGCAAACCCAAGCCATCACCAGTGCTACCAGGAGCCTGGTGCAACCATGGACTGGCTGTGTTCTGCACATACAACACACACAAACATTATCAAACTAATGAATGTGAATGGGAAATACTTGGCACCAGTTTATGTCTGATGGTGTACGCGGACTAAGCACCTCGAAGACTTTTTGTAATAGCTTGGAAAAATAGATGGTCAGAAAGCCAGAATTTAGGTCTGCATTCTGACTTTGTCTGCATCGTCATCACTTCCTGTGAACCTTTACTAAGTTGGCACATTAGTACATTAGTGTAATGCTATCACATCAATCCCAATTTTTATGAAGGCATATAATAAAACTCAGGCAAATTTTCTCAATGCCGGCTAAATGTCTTTTTAAAATCTTCATCACATATCTTGCTGTTCACCTTCACAAGTTTATTTATATAGCGCATTTCATACACAAAGACTATTCAATCAATGTGCTTTAGATAAACATATATAGAAAAATAAGATGAAATCACATAAACTAACTAAATTAAAATGAATAAAAGAATATACTTCAGTCTGGATAAGTTATGAAAAAATACAGTGCAGGTGGTTTGGTGTTTTTAACCTGGGTTTAAAAGTGTCAACATTTGGTGCAGATTCAATCTCTACTGGCAGTTTGTTCCATTTAATTGCAGCATAACAGCTAAATCCTACTTGTTTCTGTTTAGTTTGGACTCTGGTCTGGACTAGTTGACTTGAGTCAATGAATCTAAGAGGCTTGCTAGGTTTATATTCTCTAAACATTACAATTTCTTTTGTTCCAAGACAAATGGATAGTTAACAAAAAATACAATTATATGTTCAACTCCTCAAAAATGCAGTAAAAGCATGCTAACATGAAGACACCTACCCTCCTGAGTGAATCAGAATTTACAGTGACAGGATTCTCAGGGTGGGCCCACTTTGGCCCGCTGTGGGGGGGGAGGTTAAGTCCTGGGGGATAGGAAGTTGGTGTTCCATTAGGGTACTGCCAGAGGATGGGGTATAGGCCTAGCCCTGCTGCTCCACTGTGAGCCTGGGTTAGTAGAGGTGGTGGAGGGGGGCCCTGACCCTGAAAACAAAAACAGCTTTAGCTTGGCTTTTAGATATGACAGTGTAAATGATGTTCAGCTCATATAAATCAGAAGTGGAAGCCATACTCTCCCTCTCTGCTTCCCAAACTCAAACCCCAGTTTATACATAACAATTACAACACAAGTACAGACTGCAATGCATCTGGAGTCAAACCTGTAGGAACTGCTGCTGATGTGCAGCTGCAGGGTGAGGTATACCAAGGTGGCCCAACCCTCCAGGGGACTCGAGTCGAGGGTGTCCCCCGAGAAGAGATGCTGTGGGATGGGGCATAGCTGGGAGTACCCCAGGGGGTAAAAGGTGCGGGTGAGGTAGGGCAGAGGTATGAGGAGCAGCGAGGAGATGGGAAGTGGCATGTGTGTGGGATCCAGGGGTGAGGCAGGGTGAGTGGGGAGATGTGGAATGCAGGGTGTGCAGGTGGGGATGAAGATAGGCTGCCACATGATTCGAAGACACAGTTGCAACAGCAGAGTTCTCTGTGTCAGAGCAGACCAGTGCTGGGTCCCTGTAAACAGTGAAGGTTTCATTTTTATCAATGATCAAAGGGCTCTTGGTGCTGCTGCTTGCACTGGCTCCAACTGACTCAGAGCGTGCTGACACCACCTTGAAACCAGACCGCACAGGTTCTGCTGTTTCTATTTTAGCAGACAAATGGCCTGTCGGAGGTGGGGAAGTTTCGGAGTACCTTGGTATTTTATGCTTAGAGATCTCTGGGGAGGTATTGGGTTTAGGTTTGGAGACTTCCAGCAGGCTCGGCTGGGACTTAGCTTTGAGAAGTTCAGTTGGGCTTGTGTTGGGGTAGGGGTAACTCTGAACGTTGTTGGGGTGCTGAGATTTCTGTTTCAGGGAGTCGAGCTGAGGTGGATTGGGGTTTGGACTGGGGGTTATTTTGGATTTGGCCAAGTCATGTGGGAGGACTGTGCTGCTCTTATAGGGGGGTAGTTGTTGTTGTGGATGTTTTCTTGACTCATCTGTTAAAAATGGGCTTTTAATGCTAGGGTGAATTGAAGTGTAGTGTTGTTGCTGTTGTTGTGTGTGCGGCTGATGATGCTGCTGTTGTTGGTGGTGATGAAGATGATGGTGAGGAAGGGCAGTTTTGTCCTTTTCTCCAAGCACAATGTTGTCAGCCGCTGATGTGACAGGCCTGAAAAAAAGTACAGAATGTGCAAAATAACATTAAGGTACATAAAATACACTTGTCTTTAACTTATCTACAGTAGCTGGAAATAAATATAGTTTTCATTATAAGGCCCATTATTGTCTGTTTCCTTATTTTGTGCTTGTTTTATGTACTTTATTTATTAGATCATGCTTGCAGTAATGGCACAACTGTGCACCACTGCACCGTTAGCATTCAGACACACAAAAAAAGGGTGCACACAAGCACACAACAACCCTCATATTAAAAGCAAGCGAACATGTGTGATTCACCAAATGTTCATATGATAGCCAATCAAAGCTTGTGAAAGATGAACCAGAAGAAAAGCTTTTCTGAAGCATAAATTGAAATAATGACGTTGGACGACCAACAGAACAAGGTGGTTTTCTTTGATGTATTTATTATTAAATTCTACTATAATCTAAAAATAGTGCTTGGCAATGATAACATTTTTAAAATCATGATTAATGATTTTTCTGTTATTAAGTGTGATTAATCAAACTGTTATGCACAAATTCAATAACGGATGAGATTGAAAATGAAGAGCCAATACCGATCAACAGCAAACTCCTCTTTTGACCTATGGTTTGTCTGTATATGTATTCAGAACCATGACGTGAGCGCCCAACTTTTAATATAATATTAATAATTGTAAAAAAGATTGTGTTAATGTGCAGTAAAATAATAATTAATTCAGATAGTTTAAATATAATACCATTTAAATATAATAATAATAATAACAATAAAGCTGTCTTGAAATCTCTCAATCTTAACTAAATTGTTTTACCCAATTATCTGACACATTTTACTATACTGCAAAATCTTGCTTACTCAAGCAGAGGACTCCATTGAATAGTGTGAGGCTTGCGTGCACCCTCCACTCATATCCAAATTGATGAAATGCAGAGCTTTGCATGGAAATGGATTTATGATCAACATCCACGTGTTTTGGCAAACATTTATCGTGTTTGTTTGATAAATGAGGGCCACTCACTTTAAGAAATGTTTGAGGTTGACCAGCTAGTGTTGAATAATATTTCTTTGAATTGAAGACTTCCATTCTCACCTGATGACCTCAGAGGGAGCAAACTCTATCTTGCTGCTTGAGCTCCGGGTTGCTGTCATGCCACCTCCCATAATGCCTTGCTGCATGGAAGGCTCTGATGGTGAAGGAGAAGGTGGAATGGGAGGTGAAGAGACTGGAGAGGGGTTGAGGAGGTAAGGTGAGAGGGCTGTGGACTCGGCTTTCTGAGAGGCAAGCAGTGCGGAAACTGCCTCTGAGCTCTCACGGTGAACCGTGGCCTGGGCTTCATCTGTAATGTCAATCACATTACTGCTATGGAGGTGGGATGATGATGGGGTCTGGGATCGAGAAGATGCTAAAAAATAAAAGTAAAAATGTAAGAATGCCAAATTTATTCATAAGCTCATATATATGACAGCGTCTATGCATCAGCTGTTTGTACCTTTCACAGTGTTTTTGCTGCTCTCCATGTTGCTGCATTGAATGGTGTCAGACATTAGAGACTGTTGTCGTGGAGACTGGGTGATCTGTGTGACTGCCACCAATTCCTCCACCTCCTTCATTATCATTTTGCCCATTTCCTTAACCACACCCTTTTTGCAGTCTTCTGCAGTTTGAAGCTCCACCCATGGCGACATCCGATCAACAAGAGATGAGGAATTGCTCATTTTGGTTCCTTGCGTTA
Organism: Echeneis naucrates; assembly: GCF_900963305.1. NCBI lineage: Eukaryota > Metazoa > Chordata > Actinopteri > Carangiformes > Echeneidae > Echeneis > Echeneis naucrates. The sequence continues at coordinate 16,559,008 of NC_042529.1, read as the reverse complement.
GCTGCTTCTCGTCTCCCTCCACTTTTGGACTGTCATTTGATTTAATATCACTGCTGCGAGTCTTAAATTCATTTTCAGAGCTGGGTTCTGAAGAGGACGAAGAAGACGAGGAGGAGGACGATGATGATGAGGAGGAGGACGAGGAGCATGAGGAGTGGGCCATCCGCTTGTTGGATGGGTTTTCTGAGTCACTGCTCTCTGACAGATCGGAAGTCACATCAGTCTTCAGCCTCTTTAAGCCTGCCTTCTTCTCATCTTCCTCGCCTTTTCTACGTTTGTTTACCACTTGCTTCACTTTGACTTTGGAGTCTGGAAAATTTGAGAGAAACTGGTTACTGGTGAGTCTTCTCCACCTTGTTCTTGACTTAAATCAGGTACCAATATCTTTTTTCTTTTTAATGCTTAAGTGGCATCATTTATACTGACTAACAGAAAATTTTACCTATTGCAGGAAATAATTTTGGTAAAATGGTCAAGCTAATTGAAAGGTCTGCTAATTCAAGTTTTAGCTTCTGATTTTGTTCTCAGTGTTGGCCTTTGTTTATGCTGGCAGCATATCATGTCATGCACCATGTCACCTGCCATAACACTCAAAGATGAACAATTAGAGTTAATCCCAAGAGAGCATTTCATATCCAATTTGAAACTTAGTATGATCTCTTCATGTAGACCTGTTGGAGTGATGTTATAAGTGCCATATTACAAGAACACAGCTTGCTTATCTATTTTTAGAACAATCACAATGAGCAGAAATTTACTTTTTTTTTTAAATCTCAAAAAAGATTTGGTAGTTACTGTCCGTACCTCTCCCTGTGGTCTCCTCCCTCTTGTCTTTGTCCTCCTCTGGGATGCTGCTGTCTGATCCCTTCCTCCTGGAAGAGCGAGAACTGCGCTGCTCTCTCTGCTCCCGGCCACTGCAGCCAGGTGAGTGGTGTGATTGGCTGGCTGGTTGCTGGTTTTGCTGTGATTGGCTGTGCTGGGAGACCACCTGGGAAGTTTTAGGGATGGGGCCTGATGAGGTCATGATGGGGCGGGGGCTGTTGGCTTGGGCTCGTGTGTAATGACTCTGTAATAACAAGAATGGTCACAGGTCAGACATACAGACGAACACCTTTAATCATAATTACAAATATTACAATGAATCTTTACCTATATTGTACTCAATTCATCTCTATAGTTTGAGGCAGACTAACATTACTTGCAGTAAATTAACAAATTTTGTCACTGTGATATATTGTACACCCAGAAACTAATCCAGCTTGATTTAACAGGGCAGGGCAAAATTCAATTTTCACAAAGGTTTAATTTTGTGTTGAAACAGCTTTAAAGAGGTGCTGATTAGGTATCATGGTTGTGTTGAAGCTATATAATCTGTGCAGCTATAAATTTACATCAGGTTATCCATGTCCTGTAATCACATCATACTGTGTTGAGGAATGACATCAATGCATAAGAAACATGCACTTCACTTATTTCCTTAAGATTCACAGGTAATATAAGGGAATTATATGCATATGAGAACTGTGCTGGCCCTCCTCTATATTTTATAATTAAAACTAAACTCAAATAAGTTTAGCTTTTGGCATTGTGTGGGTCAAACAGCAAGGTACACAGTTGTGCAACAGTGTACAACTGGACGAATAATAAATTATCTGACATGTCCATCTCTTATCCATATCAAATTGAGTTCAAGTTCACTTCACTCAGTTCCTTCAGGTAAGGTAATGAGACAAAAAACACTGCAACCTTCTCAGGGATCCAGTCCCCAAACCTACACACTAAGATACAGACCTACTGGGGAATTCATACATACACAACAGCACACATGAGAAGTGGAGGGAGCTGAAGGAACACAGAATGGCCTGAATAATTCAGTAAGGAGGAGTAAGGTGACAGCAGTTTGGGTAGTTAAACTCCTCTTTCAGTTATTGTAAAAAAAAAAGAATCAATGAATCTGAATTTTGAGCCAATTAAGGAGAAGGGAAATAAAGAGGGCAGGTATATAATCATGGTGGATTCATTCCAGAATAGATTCATTCTCAATGAACACTGTGGACGAGGGAATGGTCGATAGGAACAGCAAACGCATCAGACCACATATAACTTTTCTAATTTTTCCCCTGAATGGCAGACAGAAAACTACACGGTGTATTCTTAACACCAGTTCCTTAACCAAGGAGACTGTAATGAAAGAGAGATGAACTAATTTCATGAAAGGCAGTATAATGAATTACAGTAGAGAGTACGCTGAGAAAACCAGAGGAGCAACAACAAAATGACAAAGATGGGGGTAATGAACCAGATCACAAACTAAAAAAACAAACAAAAAAAAAACAGACTGACAAGATTCTGAACAAAGAACTGGAAAAGAAATTGAGATTTACAAAACAAACCGTTTATGAATTAGGCTTGAAAGCAACAAAAATTCTAGCAAAATGCCTCAGGGCATGATAAATGACAAAGAGGATTCATAAAATTAGAGAGTCCTCCCTCAACCTATTAGTCAAAAAAATTCATAAAACTTTCGAAAATTACTATGAAGCTTTATACTCACAAAGTATGTTGATGAAGAAAACATTAAACAATACTTGTCATGTTTAGACCTATCCTCTACAGGGAAATTACAAAATGATAAGTTAACTACCCCTTATCTCCAGTTATCTCCTGAAGAACTGAACATCTCCTGCCCAATTTAATAAATGAAGACCAGACAGGGTTCAAAAAAGGTCATAAAACAAATAAACAAAAAAACATCTGACTGCACCCCTGGTCAGTCTTCATGCAATCTGTTGGCCTTTCCTATACAGAGTATTTGAAAGTTTGGGGTTTATTATTCAATTAATTAGATGCATACAGGCTGTTAATTGAAACCCAACAGTTAGAGTATCATCCATGGCTACTTCATAAGCAGTTTAAAGTTATACAGACCCAAGAACTGAAGGAGAGCAATATAGTATATGATGAACATACTAGGACTATTTGCGGATGACACTGTCCACTTTCTTCAAATCCATAACACTACATTTCCCAAACTCATGGCAATTATTGGTGACAATGGTGAGATATCAGTTAAGTTTAGAACGCTTCAAATTTAAAAAGAAAAAGGAACCCTTGCCATACCAAATCTCAAAGACTGCTGCCAAACTGCAGAGACAAGATACCTTATCTACTGGTGTTCTTTGGAGTACCAAACCAGATTGAAGCATATTGAACTCAACTGGAATCAGTCTCACCCTCAGGCCAGGCTAGATGGGGAAGAATACACAGACCAAAGTGGAGAAAACTCTGATAGAAGATTCATTTGAAAACTTGCATGCAATTTTTAAAATATATAACCTGGAAGGCAAAAGCAAACATTTGGTATGGTCCTTTCAAACACCTAGGTTTAGACTGGGAATGCTTCCCAGTGTTAACTATGTATTATACACATTTTCAATCATTTCATAGTTTAGTGCCATGTTATTTTTCATTTGATGGCCCACAGGGAGTGGAGCAGACCATTGCTAGAGGAAGAGAGAAGAGAAGGGTTTTCAACTTCTGTTTAGTTTGAGTTATTGTGAAGTTTATTAGTTTTGTTATATTTATAATTAGTTTCTTTGTATAGTGTTTACTTGACTGGACAGGTCAAAAGGCCATGACAGTGGCAACACACAGAGACAAAAAACCACTCACATTCACACTCAGACCTACAGACAGCGCCGTAACATGCACGCAATGCAACCAAAACACACCAGACTCCTATTTCCACGCTCTCTGGCTCTGTTCTGCTGTGCAGCACTTTTGGTCAACTGTAACACAGAAACTCTCTTCCATTTTGGACTGCAGAATCCCTAACTTGGGCCTAATTGGTGACCTAACATCAACTAATTTACCTAACCATCTATCCCAATCTGTTCTTGTAGCTCTAGCCATCGCCATGAAAACCATCCTAGTTAACTGGAAAAATAAACAGTCTCTTAACATCTTCAATGAGCTGAACCTCCTTGCTGAATATATATCATTAGAGAAAATACCCGCTACCAGAAAAAACCAATTGACTGTCTTTACAAAAAAAAATGGGCTGCATTCAATGACTCCCAAAACCTTAATTTGGATCTCAATCTTGCCTGCTACCATATGCCATTGCAGCTCATACATTGCCCTGCATGACAATATTACTCTCTCTACTAAGGTGATAACTTCTGTTTATTGCAATGTTCTCATCACCGTCCACATCCAGGATCACAGTGTTGGATCCCCAGACCACAACACCTTGAGCATAGGGGTGCTCCTCTCCATCACACCCCTGCGTTGATCTCAGGCTCAGGAAGGTCTACCTGGCTGACCTCGCTCCCCCCATGTGGTGGTGTGCTCTGGTGCCCTGCCTGGGGTTCCCTTTGATTCCAGGGCTGCTCACTGTCCCAGGGTCTGGGGGTGTTGATGGGCGGCTCCTCCTGGGTCATTCCCCGGACCATGGTGGTGTAGGCCGGCGGACCCTCTGGTCCCTCCTCTCCTCCACTGCTCCCTCCGTCCTTCACCCCGCTCCCTCCTCAGCCTCCTGCTCCTCTGCCCTCCTGGGGGATGAGCAATGCCCATCTACGGCTGGCCAGTGTTGTCTTGTGGTGGCTGTGGGTGCTGTGCTACGCCTGGGGATGGGGTCTGGATGGGGGACTTCCAGATTCCCCGGGCTCCCCACCCCACCTGTGGGTTCCTTGCGCCTGCAGTCCTCTGGCTGGGGACTGGGCCCTCACTTGCCTGCCTCCTAGTCCACACAGAGGACGCATGGCATGGTTCGGGGGGCCCGGGTCCCAGTGGTGAGGTGGCGCTTGTGTTTGGTGGCCTGGGGGCCCTCCACGTTCTCATGGCTGGGCTCTGCCTCCCAGTGCTGTGTGGTGCTGGTGCTGGGTCCAGGGTGGCTCCTTGCTGGCCTCTATCATATTTAGGGAATGATCACTTGCATGTGTGCTGTCACACTGCACAAATGTTAACAGGAACTAGGAAAAGAGATCACATCTCTAACCCATCTCTCCCGTGTTAGCTGCTCTTAATGGCCTAGCTCCATCATATCTCAGAGAATTCAGAATTCCTTACTGTCCTCGTAGGCCACTCTGCTCTCTACGTGGAGGTTTACTTGTTGTTCCTAGAGTCTCCAAGAGTAAATCTCTAGGCAGATCTTTCAGTTATCAGGCTCCTCTTCTATGGAACCAACTTCCAGTATCGGTCCGGGAGTTGGACTCTTTAGAATTTTCAAGACCAGCCTTAAAACATTTTTGTATGACAGAGCTTATAGATAAAGAGTTAAAGTCCTCTACTCTTTAGCTGTGCTGCTATAGGCCTAGGCTACTGGGGGAAGGACTGAGGCCCCCCGCATGCTCTGATAAGAACCATGCTTCTTAAAAATCACAGTTTCTCCCAGTTCTAAGCATTTGTACTGTATTTACTAACGATGTTCTCCCAAAGTCTCTGTCTCTCCTAGCTCCTCTCCTCTCTTTCCCTGTCCTTATCCTACAGGTGGTGACTCATCGCCATCCCATGTTCCTGCAACGCCTGCTGCTCCCATATCTTCATGAATTCTCATCTCCATGAACTTCATGTAGCAACATGTTCCTGCCTACACCCCCAACCTCCATGCCTCTCTCACTCTTTCTCTTTCTCCCCCCCGCCCCTCTCTCTCTCTCTCTCTCTCTCTCTCTCTCCCACTCTCACACCAAACGGTCGAAGCAGATGGCCGCCCCTCCTGAGCCTGGTTCTGCTCGAGGTTTCTGCCTCTTAAAGGAAGTTTTTCCTTGCCACTGTCGCTAAGTGCTTGCTCATTGGGGGATCTGTTGGGTCTCTTTAAATAATTTTATAAAGAGTTTGGTCTAGACCTGCTCTATATATATAAAGTGCCTTGATGTAACTTTATGTTATGATTTGGTGCTATCCAAATAAATCTGATTTGATTTGATGAAGACATGAGGAGGGCTTGAAAAGTAAATGCCGTAATTCCAATAAAGCTGCACTTTGCAGATATGTAAATGGCCAATCTGTTAAATAAGACATGGAAAATATAATGGTTCCTGTTATGTGACTAATGACTAAATGATACTGGAAGTGGCAATGCAATAAAATCTTAATGCTATATTCTACAAGCTCTAGCAGTCCAAGGTAGTTTTGGTTTGGTATTATTACAGTGACCTGAATATCTTTGCAGCTCTGTATGAAAGTTCTGAATCCACAGCTGCATTTCAAGAAATTACAACTGGGTGTGGGCTGGGGTGTCAAAGAAAACCCATGACTGGATCACCAGCTGATTGGGATGTTGAACATTGAGAATAAACTGTAACACCTAGATAGACTAAATAGACTTTGCCTTTTGGAATAGATGTGTAAGGAGGCTAAAGATATTGTGTGGGGTGGACATGAGGTAGATGCTGGGTGGGAGGTTGGGGGTACCTGAATGTTGCCAGTAGTCCCGCCGGATCTCCCTCCAGCCATCTTTAGCGGGGGGAGGGGGAGAAAAAAAAAATGAAATGAATGCAAAGAAAATGTGGGACAAGGAGAGATTTTGTTAATGACTGAGGGACAAGCAAATGCTGACGAGCGTTAATCAGACTGGTTTGCCAATGATTTCCTTTCATGCACAGGACGTCTCATCACTTTTGCTCAAACAACAACTGAGATTTAACAGTGTTCTGCTAAAATCTGCCAAGTTGTAGAGTGCCACCACATGAAAGGAGCCAAGTGGTAACCAATACAACAGTGCAAGTCTGTATATGCTGACTTGTAAAGTTTTTGTAAAGGTAACGCTAAGCAAGAGTTTAAAGCTTTCCTCAATAAGAAACATAAAGCAGAAAAAAATTGACAGCAGACATGGTACAGCAATGACAAATACTGAATAGATTCAAAATACAATGGAATTCTTCTGTTAACGAACTGTGCATGATAAAAGACTTGGAAAGTTATGTGGATAAATGACACAACCATATAAACACACACAGTGCAGATGATGGTGTCTACCCACACTCACAGAAGCGGGAGTGAGAAAAGTGCTGTGGCTGTATGTGAAATCTTACTGAATCATCAGATGAAGGACAAGCCAAAGTACATGTGATCTATTAGAAGCCTATGTTTGAAAAATGCGTAAGCAACTGTCTTTTTAAAAGTCCAAAGTGCTCATTTTAACGAAACTAGCTACCTGTTGTCTTTGTCCTATATCCATATTTTCTATGGTAAAATAAAGACCATCATCCGTTCACTTATTTGGACTTGATGCAACCAACAAGTCATGTCATCTGGAAAATCTTCTTTTTTTTGTTTGTTTGTTTGATTGAGTTTTTTTTTTTTTTTAGGTTTTGTTTTTGACTTTATTATTTTATTGTTCTTTTGGGTCAGTTGCCTGTTTGTCTTGGATGGATGTATGATGGAGCTTTGATAACAGAATGACGTCACCTTCATTAATTATTTGATGGAAGACAAAAGTGTACTTCATTTTCAGTTTCATTTGAATGGAAGAGAAGCCTTTATTTTATTTAACTTCCTTCCACCTGTTGTTGTAACATGCAAACAGAGGAAGCTACCATACATTTTCGCAATGCCCTCACTGTGGCCATGCCACGTTCCCCGTTAAATCCTGCATCTTTTAAACCATAGTTTCAACCACATATATATATATTGATTAATCTGTGGCCACAATATTTGGACTCCCCACAGCATACTGGTTTTCTTTTTTTACAATTTAATTGGCTAAAATCATTTAGGGTTGTTATTATTTTTTTTTTTTTTTACTGTTTAGGTCTTCCATTTGTCTTTGTAAAGAGTATAATCTAATTCTTTGGTAAAAACATTCCAACATTGTAATCTTGTGTATTTACTTACATGGGCAGTGTTATTATTCTGGCTGGATCGTGACCGCCGTCTGGATGTGATGCCGATGTTTTCTCCTTTCAGCAGAGAGTGGACCACGTCATCCAGAAAGGTCATCTGGACCATAGATGGATCCACATTCTGAGGCTCTAGCACCTGAACACATGTAAGATTCACTTCTTTATTTACTTTCACACACACTGTTCATGTGTGGATCAGGTATATCAGGACAAGTACAAGCATTAAGCAGTGTAAATTACATTAATGACTACGACTCATGAAAATGCAGCTATTTCGCAGTGACTGGCAGAAGGAACCGTTTAAGGCTAATAACTCGGTTCAGTGAGAAAGTTATTCTGTAGCTTCACTATCAGTCTGGTTAACATATTTGCTCACAAGTAGAAAATAATATCTCATGTAAATCATATGCACACATTTCTGAAGACATAGTGAATAAGGTGTGTGTATGCATGTGTATGTACCTGGTCATTCATAACGACCATGTTTCGACTGAAGAGGTCGTGGTGTGTAATGATGCCAGTGAACCACTGAGTGGCTGAGTCTTGTCTGTACACACGGACACGGTAGCCATTCAACGAATAGGGACCTGAAAACAAGACACAGTGCCATCAAAATCATGAGTTATATGGTCACTCACAGAGAAAAGCAATTTTACAAATATACAAGTCATTACTGTATGTATGACCTATATAATACTGAATGATATCAGGGAAAAGCACCATAAAACTCACCTTGCATGAAAATTTCCTGTGCCTTCTGGTATTTGAGCCAGCCCTTAACTTCTTCATGGAGCTGAGGATTGTCTCTTAACACTGGGTTCTGGCTGTCCACTTCATCCTGACAGACACACAAATACCAATACATCATCAACCTGTTTTGAAACAGACTCGTTTCAGATGTAAGCAGGCAAATTGAAAAATGCTGTTCATAAATCATCTGGACATGGAGATGTGGCACTGACTCGACATCTGCTCTGACCTGTTCTCCTCACTGTCAGCACTTGCGCTGTGCACTAACCCTAACCCAATCAAACCAGAGACCTTGTACAAGTTCACCTTCTACTGCTTATCCATTGCCAGGTCAACTCATATTAGGTGAAGGCAGGATACAACCATCACAGGACCAACACACAGAGACAGACAGAGACCAATTAAGCTAAGCATGCATGTCTTTGGATGGCGGGAGGAAACAGGAGTACCTGGAAAAAACCTACGCAGGCACAGGGACAACATGCAAACTCTAATCGAACCACTGCCTTTCTTGCTGCAAGGCAACAGCGCTAATCATTATGCCGATGTGCTACCCAAGGCAAGATGTAAATACTTATTTTAGGACTCTTTTAGAATATAAACAGAAAAAACATTTGAGCAATGTCAACAAGTATAATCTATCATCACACAGAATCTCAAACTTCAGGAGAGTAAAACAGGGGATACAGATAAAGTTAATTGGGTGTGTCGTCCTTCCTTCTGGGGAGAGCTGTTGGGAGTAAACGAAATAGAGTTTACGTAGAACTTCAAACTTTTCCACTGAACTGGTTGGAAAACGTCTGTTAATTCTGAAGGTCTCATTGTGTTCAACCCTTGTACTGTTGACTTTTTGAACTGCTTTACGTATATAAAATTGAAAAAAAAAAAACGAAGAAAAAAATAATCTTTTTCTGCCCACTCTTGGCAATGACTTACTGTCATACACAGTAAAAGATTGAGTCAAATGCAACGTCTGTATTGTATTTACGATTCGGGCTTGGCGATTTAGGAAAAATATCAGCTACTTTTCTGATAGATATTACAATCACAATTTCATTGGGACATGTCTCCATGAGGACAGCAAGGACATTGGGTTTAATGAATATACAGTCATCAGTGGAGGACTGTGCATCATATTAGACATGACAACCGAAACTCAATCCAAAGTGCATGAAAATCTTTGCAGTATATGAACTGCTATCTTCATCTTTGTTTAGTCTCCAGAGTTTGGGTAAATCACTGTTATACTCAATGTTCCAGAACTGAACAATAAAGAAATAAAGAAATTATAACCAACAGTTTCAGTGCTGGTTTCTTCATCAACAAATCAAACCGTTTGGTGTTGGGTGACCCTAACCCTAACCAAAACCCTGTGTCAGCTGCCATCTCACCTCCCAACTGGGCGTACGGTACGGTTTACTCCATTGCTTACTATGACCGTCTTACAACTGGCAACCTGTCCAGGGTGTACTGTGCCCCTTGCCCAATATGAGCTGGGAATGGCTCCAGCAGCCCTGTGACTTGGAAACGGAAAAAGCGGTAGAAGATGGATGGATAGACCGTCTTATAAGGAGGAAACCTATTTTTTTTATTTGGGTCAATGCTCAGTCAAGGATTTTCTACATTTCAGCATCATGCTATTTACTAATTGTAATTCTGGTGATTAAATATTTTTCAGCCCTAGTTGGAATCACGAATAAATCTCTTCAAGATGGCTTCCATAGTTCCATCATCTAGATCATCAACTTTTTGTTTCAACTGATAGGAATCAAAAACTTTTCATTTATTAAGACTTAAATTTTAAATTTGATCATTTTGAGTTTATCTTTAGCCTATGTACCACGTACTTCTAAGACTGAAGTTTTTAAACATCTTTTCAAAAAACCTAATCTTAATCCAGATGTTTGGCTAATTAAAGACCTATGTTTAACCTCCTTTTCATTTCCAAAATCCTTGAAAACCAATTATTTGAAGATATGTAATAGCTTGTTCGAAGATTTTCAGTCAGGATTTTGAGTATCACAGGAAGATCACTGGTAAAAGTTAGCACTGACCTCCATATTTGTCCTGTTAGATCTTAGTGCTGTATTTTACACCATCGACCATGATATTTTATAACAAAGACTGGAACGTGAACTTAGGATCAAAGGACCCACATTAAACTATTTTAAATCATATTTATCAGATAGATTTCAGGTTGCAAAATAAAGTTAATCAGTGATTTCTGCAGGGTTCTGTATTTGGACCAGTCCTTTTCCAAATTATGCATCAGTTCAAATCGCCACACAGACAACACTCAGTTGTACTTGGGGATGGGTGAAACTAAATTAAGATAATCAATTTGTCAAGTATGTTTCAAGAGTGTCTTAAAGGCCTGGATGAAAGTGAGCCTGAAACCTGAAACTATTTACTTCTAAATTCAGACAAAACTGAGTTTTGTACTTGATCCTAAGCACCTTAGTTAAGCTTTATCTGATCATGTAATCACTCTGGATGGCACTATCTTGGCCTCCAGTTCAGCTATGAGGAATCTTGGAGTCATTCTTGAGCAGGCCATGTGTTTTGTCCCTCACATAAAACAGGTATCTAGGACAGGTTTCTGTCACCCACGAAATGTTGCAAAAATCAGAAATATCCTGTCTGAGGAGGATGCAGAAAAATTAGTGCATGCATTCGTTACCTCTAGATTGGACTACTGAATTCATTATCACCAGGATAACAATCATCTGAAAAGCCTTCATTTGAGCCAGAATTCTGCTGCCTGAGTCTCAACGGGTATTATAAAGAGAGATTTCAAGGTCAAGTTGACTCTCTTAGTCGCCATAAGTACATTTGTCTGCAGTAACAGGAGAGGAGGGGGCATCTTAAAGGCATCTCACAAGGCTCACTGATCAGGCCACTATAAAAACCTGTCGAGAGCATGATGGGACAGTGAATGAAGACGTAAGCAAAAAAAAAACCAAAAAAAACGGTCAGGTTTCCAATAAATACAAATAAATAATATTGACCTTAGTAGTTAAAATGCACAAAGACTTGTGTAAAATAAAATAAAATAATAATAATAAAAATGTTGTTCCTATCGCGTGTGGTTCTACACCTCAGGTCTACGTCCAGATGGCAGGAGCTGGAACTCACTGGATAGGGGATGGGAGTCATCATTTCAAACGGAGCTGGCTAGGCGCAGCAACTGTTTAGTGTACAGTGACTGTAAGTCGAAGCTGTAGCACCCCAGTTAGTTGACATGACCATGTAATGATTTAGTTCAGTGAGTTTCTTTCTTTTAGGGGCAGGTCTCAATGACATGAGACAGAAAGTTAAAACTAACTCAATAAAAGCACTATAAGAAGTGTCATCATTATCTTCTCAATTTGGAAATGGGATAGCTTCATAAGACAAAACAGACACTGGTGTCCCTTCTTGCTCATAACTTTACAGATTTCTTTAAAATTCTGTGTAGAATCAATAATCATCCTGATGTATTTGTAGGATTGAACTTCTTCAATAGCTTGTCCCTTAATAATGGTGGATTCAGGTGTACTGGCATTTATCCTAAAATCAATGGCCATGTCTTTAGTCTTGGATAAGTTGAGCTTTAAGTGTGAGTCTTCACACTTCACAAAAATGTCAACAACAGGGCCCTGACTATTTAATTTGCTTGGAGAAGGCTAATCACCGAATTGTCAGCAAAGTTTAAAATTAACTGATCGTTGAAAGTGCTCTTACACATATTAGTGTAGAGCAGTGTTTCTCAAACTTTTTTTGTCATTCCCCACTTTGGACAAGGGGGGGCATTGTCAAACCCCACTGGCCTTTCTCGCCCCAACAGAATGGTTCACCAGGGTTAGGGTTAGGGTTTTTTTTGCCTTTTTTATTATTATTTAAATAATGAATGTAAAGTAACACCAGTAATAGCACCAGAGAAAATAAAAGTACACGCCAATCAAAATGCCAGTTGTATCATCACAGTAACAATGGAACATAAGATTCAACTGAATGGGAACATAAAGGCCCGAGTGAACATAATAGGACTGTTGCCATCAAATAGTAGTAAAATGCCATAGAACATATTTTAGACAATAAACATTTATCTTTATCGCCGCTTTCGTCAGGTCTTTCCTCCATAGAAACAGAGTGCATTTAAGCCCCGCCAACACCAGAGGGGAAAAAAAAATCAAGAGCTCTCCATTGACTTTGTATTGTTTGAAAGTGCCTCTTGTCACTCTGTGTGCCAGCAAACAAATGCCCAAAATCAGCTGTGTGTTAGCCTGATATACGAACAGGGTAAAGAACCCCAATAGTTTTTTATTAGACGTCGAACAGGAAAAAATTTACTTTCAGACGAGAGAAGTGGATACAGGCAGTAAGATGAGAGGTGCTGTCGGCTGTCTTCAGCCTTGAAAAACTGGCATTCAGAGTTGGCTGGTTTATGGTTCATCATTTAGCTTCCCATTTGCTACAACCAAACATGTGTGCCCCCTCCTTCTTCTTCCTTTGCATGGGTGATGTGAGCGTGTTGTGCTCTGTAAAAATTAAACAATTCTACGAGGCAGAGGAACTTCCTGACTCTCAAATCGTTGGCCTTGTTACAAATCTGTCCATGACTATTTATTTTCCCATCCATCCTAAACGTCAAATCGATGCTCATTGTCCCACATTGCCTTTGCTCCTAGGAAGTTTTCTTTATTGTTCCGTCGCAATTAAAATGCCGACATCAATCATACTTTTCACACACTCATTCCAGGTCACATCTCACCTCCCCCATTCTAATGCTGAAATAACCAGGTATAACCTACAAAATGAATAGAATTATTAGGCTAAGTTGTTTGATTAGTGTGTCTCTAGTGAGACTAAATGTCATTCAGCGTTGTGGGGCAGCTGGATTTAGGGACGAGTACAACAACCCCATCCTTCCAAATTCTGTGCTAGTTTTACTTCATTGGCTCCCAGGAAAATACAGAATAGAATTAAAAATTATTCTCCTACGTTCTTAATGGTGAAACTCCAGTGCATGTCAGAGCTCATAGTTCCAAATTGTCCCAGTAGGTCACTTCACGCTCCAGATGTAGGTTTACTTTACTCCTCGAGGTTCCAAGAGTAAATCAGAATGCAGATCGTTCAGCTATCTGGCTCCTCTTCTGTGGACCCAACTCCCAGAAAAGCTTAAAACCTTTTTCTACACAAAAGCTTATCATTAAAAGTTAAAGTTTAATTGATCTCTAGTTATTGCTGCTACAGACATAGACTGCTGGGGGTTAGACTGAGCCCCCTCTCTTATTAATTTATGTATATCAGAGCATTCCATGTCACTATCTAATTCCTACAGGTGGAATCATTTCTGCTCCATGTTCCTATCAATTACCAACTGCTGCAATAGCTATAATTAGTTATCATTAACAACCAGTATTAATAACAAATTATCATTTCCTGCTATATTAACTTGATGATATTTATGATCCCTATATCCATATATTTTGCTTGTATTTTTAGTTTTCTTTCCTCCTGCTCTCGTTCTCTTTTTATCCCTCCCTTGCTCTCTCCCCTCTCTCCTGAAAGAAAGTTTTTCTCACCACTGTTGCCAAACGCTGGCTTTTGAAGGGACTTGTTGTAGCCCTTAAAATTAATCATTATATAAATTCAATAAAGAGGTTGGTTTATATTTTAAGATTTGGCATTATATAAATAAAATTGTATTTGATTCATGCAATAATTGCAATGGACTAATTTTAAAACTTAATAATAACTAATAATTTAATTAAGCTTGCAAAGCCAATCAACTAGAAGCAGGTGCAGGCCCTGCAGTGCTAGGGAGCAGCTGTTTCCTTTCCAGATCTTGATGTTCAGTTTTTATGATAATGCATGTGACTCCACTGTACACACATTTATACATTTATAATACTCCAACATCCACTTCCAGAGTTCACTCAAATCACTGATAATCACCCCATACATATTGTTAGCAGTAGAAGGGTTCTTCTATGCAGACCACCGACAACATCCATACAGAGAATGATTGAATACTCTCTCTCTCCGTGTCTCATTTAACTATAGTATCCTGGAATGTGCATGGCATTCACTCGCAGGCAAAAAAAAAAAAAATTATTTATAGACTATATCTCCAAGTTAAAAGCAGCTATCTTCCTCATTCAGGAAACCCACCTACAAGTTTCAGAAGAAAAATCTCTTATAGATCCAAATTATAACCAAACAACAAAAAACAAAAAACAAAGAGGAGTCACCATTTTGGTCCATAAGAGATTACTATTTACTTTAAACAGTATGCTAACTGACCCAGAAGGCCATTACATCATTATTCAGGGATCAATCTTAAATTATACACAATTGTGAATATCCATGCTCCTAATAACGATGACCTGGCCTTCTTCCACAAAGTTTTTTCACGATTATCCAACATATCAGTCACCCCAACCACGATCATAGGAGGGGACTTTAACACAGTCCTAAATCCTTCTACAGATCACACTCAGCACACACAAAAAAATCACAATCAGCCAAAGTCCTTAGGAAATATATGGATCACTTTGGACTTGGCAATGGCTGGAGACTCAAAAATCCTACAAAGAGAGAATACACCTTCTTCCCTCCAGTGTACCACTCTTTTCCAAGAACTGACTTTTTCCTCTCAAACAACTCTATCACACAAAAAATTAACACCAGTATACACCCCATTATAACTAGTGATTATGATCAGCACCGGTGTCCCTCCACCTTCAAATAGAACCCACCTAGTCATCACCCACTTGGCGCTTTAACACCTCGTTACTATGGGATCCAGAATTTGACTTGTTAATAAGGAAAGAATGGGAAAACTTTCTGGAAATAAATGATGCTGCAAATCTATCTCCATCCCTGATCTGGGAAGCTGGAAAGGTCGTAACCAGAGACAAAATTATATCATATTCTTCTTACACAAAAAAAAAAAAAAAAAAAAAAAACAGGAACAGGCTTAAAAAAAACCCAAAACAAAACAAAACATTGATGATAAGATTAATGCACTAACAGAACAATATGCTATGAAAATGAATGAACAATTATAGACCCAACTACAAAATGCGAAATTGCAATTTGAAAATATCCTTTAAAAAAAAAAAAAAAAAAAAAAAAAAAAAAAAAAACAGAATTCATACTTCAGCAACTTGGATATAAAAATTTTGAACATAACAACAAATCGGGCTAATTTTTTGAAAATCAACTCCAATGCAACAGAGAACAATTCAGGACTCAAATGGCAAATATACTCAATCAACCCAGGAAATCAATCATATTCTTTACAGCTTTTATCAAAATCTATATTCAACAACAAACAATCAAAACCTTTGTCAAAAATCTAAACCTGCCTCAATTGACTGTAGAACTTCTTGGTACCCCACTGACCACTGATGAACTATTAACTGCTCTGGGAAATATGCCTGTAGGCAAGGCTCCTTGACCAGATGGTTTCCCTCCTGAATTTATAAAACATTTCTAGTCAGTGTTGCCCCCTTTATTCCTCAGGACAGTGACAGAGATCAAAAACGCAGGTTGCATAAGCAGCCACATGAATACAGCTGAAATTAAATTACTTTTAAAACCAGACAAAGATCCAACTCTTCATTCCAGCTATCACCCACTGTCATTGATCAATACCAACATCAAAAATATCTCTAAAGCACTTGCTTCTAGATTGGAGACAATCTTCTCATCAATAATGCTCAATGACCAAACAGGTTTTATCAAAAGCTGACACTCTACCAATAATGTTAGAAGGCTCCTTAATTTGACCAGCATGTCGCAGTGCAGCAACATAGAAGGTATTGTTGTATCACTTGATGCAGAAAAAGCCTTTGACAAAGTTAACTGGTCTTTCCTCTTTGCAACCCTTCAACAATTTGGCTTTGGAGAGTCATTTATCCACTGGGTGTCCGCACTGTATAACTCACCTAAGGCTACAGTCACCACAAACGGGATCATATCACAAAGCTTCACTCTGCAGAGGGGAGCCAGACAAAGATGCCCCCTCTCTCCCCTGCTGTTTGCTATATTCATTGAACCACTGGGATCAGCAATACGTCAGAACACCAATATCCAAGGTATCTATTGTAATGTTTCTGAACATAAAATCAATTTATATGCTGACAATATATTTCTCTACTTGCAGCAATCTCAAAGATCATTACAGGAAGCCTATAACTGTACTTCAAATTTCTCAGCCTTCTCCGACTAACTGCTAATTACAATAACAATTACCAATAACATAGAATGCATGGGATCCTGCAGACCAAAATCTCTGTAAGACGGAAACTTTCCTCCATTTTGGACTGCAGAATCCCATTAATCCCCAACTTTTGCCTAATTGGTGACCTAACATCAACTAATTTACCTAACCATCTATCCCAATCTGTTCTTGTAGCTCTAGCCATCGCCAAGAAAACAATCCTAGTTAACTGGAAAAATAAAGTTTTTTAACATCTTCCACGAGCTGAACCTCCTTGCTGAATATATATCATTAGAGAAAATACCCGCTACCAGAAAAAAACAATTGACTCTTTACAAAAAAATGGGCTGCATTCAATGACTACCAAAACCTTAATTTGGATCTCAATCTTGCCTGCTACCATATGCCATTGCAGCTCATGCATTTACCTTCACTGCACGACAATATTACTCTCTCTGCTAAGTGATAACTTCTGTTTATTGCAACGTTCTTATCACTCTCCACATCCAGGATCACAACGTCGGATCCCCAGACCACAACACCTTGAGCATGCCATAAGGATGCTCCTCTCCATCACATCCCTGTGTTGAGCTCAGGCTCAGGAGGGACCGACCTCGCTCCCCCCATGTGGAGGTGTGCTGTGGTGCCTTGGCTGGTTTCCCTGTGGTTCTGGGGCCTACCAGGGTCTGGGGGTGTTGATGGCCTGCTCGTCCTGGGTCCTCCTCTGATCCCTCCTCTCCTCTCCTCCACCGCTCCCCTTTGTCCTTCACCCCGCTCCCTCCTCAGCCTCCTGCTCTCTCCGTCAGGGGGCTGGGCCCTGGCAACTTTGGGGCCCGTCATGGGGTCCAGCTGGCCCCTGTATGTAGACTCAGGCCTGCTGCCCCGGGTTGATTCTTTGTCGCCGTGGGGCAGAGGGGGTAACTCTTCCTTCCTGGACAGTGGCCTGTTAGACCCGGGGAACTTGCAGGGGTTGAGGTTCCCATACTTCCTGGGGGGTGGGGGGTCCTGCCCTCCTGGGGGATGAGCGATGCCCATCTACGGCTGGCCATGGTTGTCTTGTGGTGGCTGTGGGGGCAGCCATCCCGGCCCTGTTGATGTGCTGCACCTGGGGGCAAGGTCTGGTTGGGGAACTTGAGGACTCGAGGGCTCCTCCCAGGGATTGCGGGGTTTCCTCCTCCCGTGATGTCCTTGGCCCGTGTGCATTGGGGGCACGGGTCCAGCATCATGGCCCTCCGCCCCTGCAGTCCTTCCCCCTTAAGGCACTTCACCTGGGTCCACCTGGCAGGGCACCTCCAGGGCTCCCAGGTGGGTCTCTTCAACTGGTGGGGTACCTCTGGCTTGTCTGGGGCGTGAAGGCACGGGGCCCTCCTACCCTGCTCCGGCGTACGCTTGTTTGGGTGGTCCAAGGGTGCTGGAACACTGGTAGCTCGCTGTGCTTCGTACCTCACGTGCTCTTACATTACCATGACCTCTGACCTGATTTGGGTCTGACAGTCTCACTCATATTTAGGGAATGATCACTTGCATTTTTGGTGTCACTTGCCAGCTCAGGTTGGGTCACATCATGCATAATTGATGAATCCTGCCTAAAATGGGCTGAGCTATTCTTTCATTCCATCAATATGTACCCTTTCTTTAACTTGCTCCTCTTTTGTGACACTTTCATCTATCTGGACTCCTGTCTCCCACATAAACCCTCTGGAGTCTCTTAACCCTGTGAGATAAGAGGAAAAGCACAGCATCCTTCAGCCCACTAGTTCCTACCAGCACCAACTGCTTCCCTTCCCCTGTCCATCTTTCCTCATCTTTTCTGTCCTTTATTCGCTTTTATTCCCTTTATTCCACCAAGGTGTAGCACTGCCCTCCCTGCCACACAAACGTCATTTCATTCAAAAAGATCACAAACTAGCTTCCAGGGAGGGCTGGTGATGGTCATAGACACACACTGAAGTAATATAATATTTAGCTGCAAGACAATAACTGCATCAATCTCATACAATGTTAAACTATGAGGACAAATGCAGACAAAAAAAGAAAAAAAAGTTGCCACATACTTTTTTGTTGTACAACTGACAACAGTGAAACACAGACACATACTTTCATTTCCATCTGGTAAATCAGATGCTAAAAGATGCTACAGTTGTGGCAGTTTCTTCTAAAGTGGTTCTAAAGTTTCTTCTAAACAATGGAAATAAGAAAGCCTTACATAGTGTGCGCGCACACACACACACGCACACACACACCTGCTTACAGGGAAACCAAGACCATGGAAATGACCTACCTTTGTTCACTTTGTAGGTCATACAAGGTGAAGTAGGCAAGATGCTGAAGAACTGGGAGAATCAAGAAGCAGCAGAAGTCTTCAAAGACATGCAAAACTGTCAACACTGACAGGACAGGATGAAGAGGACACCACAGTCACCACCGGTTTATTTTGTTGGAGCCTTAAAGGTGACAGATGTCACCATCATCACAGATGACCCATCAGAATAAAATACTGGACATGTTTAAAAAATAAAGCACACATCTGCATTGCCGGAACTTTCATCTTGCAATGGATGAAATCACTGGTCTGTCAGCACTCTAATATTGGGTGGACTGTTTTTCTCATGCAGGAGAAGTGAAAGAGAAAGAACTTCCTGCCACCCAAAGAAGGTGACTGGTAAGAGACTACTGATGAACAGAAATAAAATTAAATTGGAAAAAAATTCTAGCTTGAATACTTCAGCCATCATTCATCTGTGTTAAACAACTGACATTATTGTCTACAAAGGATATAACGAAAGGCGACAAAAGTAAGGTTTATGTAACTGGTTAACAAATATTTTTACTCAATATTCTTCTGCAGTGGAAATAACATGAAAGGACACAGATGCACCGAGAGAGAGACAGGGATGCTGAGGCTGAGCAGGAAGCGGAGGAGACAGAAATAATCTTTCATTTCACCTTCCGGTCTCCCTCTTGCTGCAGCTGCAGTGCTCTAGTTTCCCTGCCTTGTCCAGATCCAACTTAAACCAGCATATCAATTAAAAGTAGCACAAAGTGAAAGCAGTGCAACAGAGGACACTGTTAATATCTGTGACCTTTGTTTATTTCTTTTGCTTATACCTATCATTAATTCTACACAGCACAATACAGGGCGAAAGAAGGAAGTATGTGGAAACGGTATCCTGATTTGTGTGAGATGTATAACAGGTATCTTTAACCATAGATTCACCTCAGTATGAAACATAAAAACCTTTCTAATTTACTTCAGTGACCTATACATATGATTAATTTAATTTTTTTTCAACAATTGCACATGGACTCTGATAATCTACAAAGTATAGAGGAGGATGAGTCAAACTAAATAGATTCAGAAGTAAACTCATATGTGTCACACAAGGTATTACACAAGATACAATATTTCTTCATTCATCATCACTCCTCCTTTTATATAATCAGTGAAAGTTAGACCTTAAAGGTTTAATGTGCTCAATACTTCTTGTTCAAAAAGAGTTTGATGGAAAATTACATCTCTTCCATTGTATATAATCCATATACACCGACAAAAACATTATGACCACCTGTCTATTATTTTGTTGGTCCCACATTTGCTGCCAAAACAGCCCTGATCCATCGAGGTATGGAATCCACTAGAAACACGAAGATATTGCTGTGGTATCTGGTACGTTGAGAGCTGAGGAAATGGGAGGCCAAGTCAACAACTCAAACTCAACAAAATTGTTGTACTCCTCAAACCATTCCTGAATAATTTTAGTTTTGTGGGATTGAGTATAATCCTGTTGAAAGAGGCCACAGCCATCAGGGAATACTGCTTCCATGAAAGGGTGTACATGGTCTGCAACAATGCTGAAGTAGGTAGTACGTGTCAAGTAACATCCACATGGATGGACTCAAGGTTTCCCAGTAAAACATTGCCCAACCATCACACTACCTTCACCGGTTTGTCTTCTTCTCACAGTGCATCCTGGTGCCATGTTTTCCCCAGGTAAGAAACGCGTGCATCTGGCCATCCATGTGATGTAAAAGAAAACGGATTAATGAGATCAGGCCACCTTCTTCCATTGCACCGTGGTCCAGTTCTGATGCTCACATGCGCATTGCTGGCACTTTCAGCGGTGACCAGGGGCCAGCATGGGCACCCTGACTGGTATCCGGCTAATGTGGTACACTGCAAATTCTGACATTTTTCTATCAGAACCAGGATTAACTTCTTCATTAATTTGAGCAATAGTAGCTTGTCTGTTGGATAAGGCCACAAGGGCCATCCTTTGTTCCTTATGTGCATCAATGAACTTTGGCCACCCATGACCCTGATGCCATTTCCCCAATGTTCCTTCCTTGGACCACTTTTTACAAATACTGGCCCCTGCAGCCCAGGAACACAGCACGAGAGCTGTAGTTTTGGAGCTGCTCTGATCCAGTCATCACAATTTGCCCTTGTCACACTTCCTCAAAAGCTTACACTTGCCCATTTTTCCAGCTTCTAACACATCAACTTTAAAGACAAACTGTTACTTGCTGCTTAAAATATCCCAGCCGCTAACAGATGCGACAATGAAGTGATAATCAGCCTTATTCACTTCACCTGTCAGTGGCCATAATGTTATGCCTGACTGATGTATTATTTCTATCCATTCATAGATGGCAGGTAGCTCTGATTTTAACCGTTAACCTAACATTGTATTTTTAACTTCCTGCCAAACATATATGCAGGATTCATTTTCAACATAAAAAGTGTTAAGAGTTGGGAATACACATAACATTCAAGCATAGTAAATTGTAACTAATCACCAAGCTGACATCCAAGGTTATATATTTAATGTTCTGTTAATTTTATTGAGAAGTTGCAAATGAAGGGTTAGGGTTAGGGTTAGGGTTAGGGTTAAATTAACCTCACATCAGGAATGAATATTATCCCCTTCACATATTCATTTCCAGAAAAGGTCAGTCATTGCAATATGCATCACACGATTTTGTTTGAGGAGTTCAGAGTAACAAACCTTTACGTGCAAGTCTACATGAAGTCCAAAATCCAATCTAAGAAAAAGTATTTGCTCATGTTTCTTTATCAAAACCAATAAAGAATGTCATTTGTTTTCAATAAGTACAGACAATGTACATCTGTAAAGGCAATTAATATACATTATTATATATTAAAAGTAGATGATTTTTACTTGCTTACATCCACTGTTAAAAGTAGTTACAATAGTTCAGTCGTTTCTAAATTCAAATTTATTCCAGTTGCAGCTACAAGGATAAGAAACTCTACCACATAACTCCAGACTCCTTTCATTGGCTTCCTGTTCACCAAAGAACTCATCTTTTGACACTGTTGATCACCTTTACAGCTCCCAATGGCCAGGCTTCACCTTACATTTCAGATCTCATTCACCAGCACTTAATTTCTAGATTTCTCAAATCCAAAAGCACATCCCTTTTACATGTCCCAAGGTCATGTCTGAAAGTATAAGGTGATAAGGCTTTTGCAGTTGCTGTTCCATAAACAATGAAACCCACTGACATTTCACGACAGATGTGTTTCCTCCATATCTATTTGTAAATCTAGAGTATAATCTAATTTTTTACTCACTGGTCTTTCTAGCAGCATGGCAGCGTAGTGGTTAGCGCTACAATAAGAAGGTTGTGGGTTTGGTTCCCGGACTGGGGCCTTTCTGTGTGGCATTCTCCCCACGTGTTTCCTCCGAGTACTCCTCCCAGTCACTCCTTTTCCCCCCACCGTCCAAAGACATGCATGTCTAGTTTAACTGGTGTCTGTAGGTCTGAACACAAGCGTGAATGATTGTTCATCTCTGTCTTTGTGTGTTGACCCTGTGATGGATTGGCGACCTGGGTGTACACCGCCCTTGCTCGGAACGTTGGCTGGAATTGGCTCCAGCACCCCCGTGAAATGGAAAAGTGGTAGAAGATGGATGGCCTTTCTAGCTTGCTAACCTCTTACTTTCTCTGTAATATGTCTCTGTTCTTTTGGTCGACTCATTGTTGTGTTTCATGTGCTCTAGAAATAAAGGTGACTTAATCTAATCACCACCTATACAACCAGTGACTGCACCTTGACGGTTTCAACACTTAACTACTCACTGTTCAATGATGTTAAACACATTATGTAGACTGCCTCCCTGTACAGTGACTGAAATGAGGCTGATGAACGCTGCCTCTCCTGCTGAATTCACTACATGATATTAAGCCAACATGGGTTGAAACTATTCCCCAACCATTTTGAACAGACCTTACTGGCACCATTAACCAGGACAGAAAAACAGCAGTTCCAGAATAAGATTCAGATACTCTAAGATCACCATCAAAATACATTCTGAATTAATTATGATTTAATTCTTCAACTTTTTCCTCTGATTACCTCTATGTCAGAAGGTCATTATTTATCCCTTTTAAATCGAGTGTGCCACCCATGGCACATTTGAACAATGTCTCCTTGAATTACCTTAAGTTCATGAATGTTTGCTCTATTGAAGAAATTCCAGCACTTCCTGAAAACTCATAAATTGCACTTTTTCCACTCACACTGTTGCCAGAAGTTGATGAATCAACTGTTAATATGCTCTTATACTCTTTAGCTATGCTGCTATAGGCCTAGACTGCTGGGGGAAGGACTGAGCACCTTCTCCTTCTCTCTCGCTCTCTCCCTCCCTTGAATGCGCCAACATACCAACAACCATGCTTTTCCAAAATCCCTGCTTCTCCCAGTTCTAAGCATGTGTCTGCAACAGCTCCCAACATCTCTATGAAATTCTTTACAGCATCACTTCTATGACCTCCATGCAGCATCATATGTTCCTGTCTTCACTTGCTTTGAATATCCCCTCCTCCTGCTCTCATTCTCCCCCTACTCTACCCAGCTTTGCCCAGCTCTCTCTCTCCCTCAACCCAATTGGTCGACCCAGATGGCTGTCCCCCTTGAGCCTGGTTTTGCCTGAGGTTTCTGCCTCTTAAAGGAAGTTTTTCCCTTGCCACTGTCGCCCAGTGCTTGCTCATGGGGGGATCTGTTGGGTCTCTTTAAATCATTTTATAAAGACTCCTTCTCTATGTGTAAAGTGCCTTGATGTAACTTTGTTATGATTTGGCACTATTCAAACAAATCTGATTTGATCTTTCAACGTATGGTAAATTTCCATATGTTAAAGAGTTATGCACCCACTTTGAGTAAAACACCTAGTGTGTTCTAGGTGCCTGTTAGGGATGTGTGGTACACACATACAAACATATTAACAAACAAATATCCATGATTCAATGAGAATGTAGAAATTAGTAGCACTAAAGTACAAAATATGCTCTGCACTAAAAAGGGAAAATCACCCCCACCCCACACAGAAAGCCACAGTGCCACTGAGGCAGAGCTCTCAGCTGAACAGTACAGAGTGTGCGTGTGTGTGTACACAAGTTTGTGTGTGCTGTGTAGCCACTGCTGACTCCCTCCTTAAGTAAAAGTGAGCTTGCACTCCTCCAACACTTGGCATATACTACTCACAGCAATGTCCCTGTGATTGCCCCTCTGCAGATGCATCTGAAAATAATGTCACATCTGTGTCACGTAAACCATATGTACATAACTGAAGTTCCCATACAGTATCATCATAGATGAAATACATATACATATACACAAAAAATACATAACGCGCATCTTCATCACAGACTGTTCTATTGACATAAAAAATATGGTGCATAAAAGTTGAGTCTAAATATCCCTCTCTCCAATTCCTCTAAAACCTTCAGATTTTAAATATTTTCAATGGTGGTGTTGGCTACTGGTTGTGATTCGATCTGTTTAATCCATCCCATCATGTGGGCTTTGATTGGAGTAGCTGTAGGATCAGCTGTAGCATAATGTGTATGGCTTACAGATGGAAAACTTTGTTAGTATGTCCTTGTTTTCTCTGCTTGATTGAATAGTTCCCCCTTTGTTTATCCTCCAACTCCAGTGATGGAAATATAGGTGGAGATCAACAGCCTACAACAACTTTACAGAAGGTGCTGTTGCTGTCCCCCATAACCATTGCCACACGTTTTAACAGTAAATTATAACCTGTCTGTATTCTCAATTTACTGATTAATTTCCTGGTCTATAAAACATCAGAATGGTGCAAATGTTTCAATCAAAATCACAATGCCAGGTGTGGTGATTAACAAATGGCAAAATGTTGTGATTGAGAAAATACTTTGTGCAGTGAGAACAAAAGTGTGGCTTTATTCCTTCTCAGACAATCATACTCAGCAACAGAGTAAGTGCTCCTCTATGCTCCCCAATCAGAAGTGGCCTCAGCCAAATGTCCATATGCCCAGTTGGGTGGTGAGGTGGTAGCTGCCATGTATTTATGTCATCCCACACAAAGACATTTTGACCTGTTGTTTAAGAAAGCTGAGCATTGAAGCTTTCAGTTAGAATTTCTGCAGCTTGCCTATTATTTAGTTGAGAAACAAGTATTATATTGATTTTTTCCAAACTTCTGTGGGAGATAAAACTCTAAAACTAAAACTAAAAATTCTGCAAGCAGATCATAGCCTCTTGTGCACACCTTTTCAAGCACTTTGAATTGAGTGGCTCATGTAATTTCTAATAGGATGCACAGTTCACCAATTGATTTGTGAGGTGTGGTTTTATTCATGGTTAGAATTGCATAGGAGCTTTCAGTGAGCCACATTATCCAGTCTGTTGGCGCTTTCACTGCTGGCAAGACCTGCTTGCGGTGTCAGGCTAGATGTAGTTGCTGTACTATTAATAATATAATTGGTTGTCTTTGTTTGTTTGGTGAATACATATTGTCCAAAGCTTTGTTGTTTTGCCCGCACAATGATGAGTTCAGCTGAATACATTAATGTAGGAATTTGAATGCAACACTGCTGTGCGCACCTTTTTATGCACTTTAAATCAGACCATGGAGACCATGTCTAACATGATGCATTGTCCTCCACTGATCAATTCATGAGACATTGTTTTACTGCGGTCTGCCCTTACGAGTGTATTCCCATCAAATCCAACTTCCATGGTAATGTTTCATTAAGGCAAATTATATTACTCTTCAGAAAATCCTCCTCATGCCTGAGACACACTGTTTTAGTCAACTTTATTACTCAGTGATCTGATGTTTGACATAATAATAACTCAGCCATACCAGAGGAAATAAATCAAACCTCCACCAGCCCTTGAAAAAGAACAAAAGCCAATCATAAATCAAATCACAATCACAATACAGATCAGAAAAATCACAATTAGATATTTTCTGTAAATTGCCAAGCCTCACAGTGAATGTCACATGTTTTCACCCAGTCAGTCACCCTCTGCCCTGCAGCTATAACATCATCGCAACTCTGTTTTTGTAGATATTTTTACTTGGCTAGAATATGTTTTGCATTTCATGTTTTTACCACTAATACTGTTAGTGGAGCGAGTGAACTGGGTTGCTTTTTCTTTTCATAAGGAGGAAAAGCAACTCTCTGTACTGACAATGTGTGGTTCTGTCAAACTCCTGAGTCAGC
The DNA here is from genome assembly GCF_900963305.1 of Echeneis naucrates. Lineage (NCBI taxonomy): Eukaryota > Metazoa > Chordata > Actinopteri > Carangiformes > Echeneidae > Echeneis > Echeneis naucrates. Next base: position 16,532,686 of record NC_042529.1, on the reverse strand, counting down.
ACTAACAGTTTTATTCTCCACCTCCTGTCGCACATTTTACCAACAGACAGACATACAAAAACACACACACGCACACACACACACACACACACACACTCGAGCAGCAGCAGCAGGCAGGGTTGGCCCACTAAACAGTGACTTCATTGTACTGTTTATGCCAAACAGATTGTAGCCCCCTCCCTCCTCTTCCTCCCTCCAGTCTTCCTGTCCAACTGGAAAAACAGAGAGGGGCGTGGCGATGGTTTCACTGCTCTGTGAGAGTTTGTGTGTGGTTGAGAGAGTCAGACAGCTTTTTTCTGCTCTGTGAGTTCAAAGGTCCTCAGAAGAATGGGTAGCTCTGTGCGGGTAGAGCAGAGGTGGCAAAAGAACTCATATTCTGTACTTAAGTAGAAGTACAGATACATGTGTAAAATATACTCTGGTAAAAGTAGAAGTACTGATTCATTCCTTTATTCAAGTAAAAGTAAGGAAGTACAGGCTCTAAATGTACTTTCAAAGTAAAAGTAAAAATGAATTGTTGCCGTTAATGAAACACAATACATCCTTTGATAATTTCTGCTATATTACAAGCACTGACAGTGGGAGGGGGGGTGGGGAGCTAAAGCCCCCCCCCCCAAGCAAAAATAAAAATACTGTAAGCAGCATCCACAATCAACTGCTGCGTTGCTATGCCGTTGCTGGGAGAGCTGTCAAAGCTGTAACATATGTATCAAACCAATCAAATCACACATTACAAAAAAGTTATGCGCATACAAGAGAGCTAGAGAGCGTGTGTCAATGTGTGACCGACAGACAGTTAAAATTCGTAAGCCCTCCCCAGTGAAAAATCCAGCCCCCCCAGCTCCCCCAATTAAGAATTTCTGGCGCCCTTACTGAGTACAAGTCCCCTCACTCACTCGACTTCTTCCCATGGTTACCTGCCCCCACCTCTTCTCCCTCTTTCCCTCTCTAGTTTTCTGTGGAGTTTTTTTTTTTGTTTGTTTGTTTTTTTTATATTTTTACATTGTTTTACATTGTTAATCCTTACATTGTTTTTATAATATAAGGAATAGAAAGTACATATTTTCGTGTATAAATGTCAGGAATAAAAGTAAAAAGTCGTCAGAAAAATTAATACTCAAGTTAAGTACAGACACCTGAAAAATGTACTTAAGTACAACAACGAAGAATTTGTACTTAGTACTTACTTAGAGGAACATAGTGCTGAAATGGAGAAATATCTTGGGGGTGCGCAGGAAGAGCATTAACCTCCTAATTTCCTTCACTTTTGTTCATTTGAAAAGGACACATAAAATATACTTAAATCCCAAATACACAAGAACTGGGGTGTGATCCATTTAAATTTGATACCGTACATTGTACCCTGAGCCTGGTTCTGCTCGAGGTTTCTGCCTCTTAAAGGAAGTTTTTCCTTGCCACTGTTGCCAAGTGCTTGCTCATTGGGGGATCTGTTGGGTCTCTTTAAATAAATTTATAAAGAGTTTGGTCTAGACCTGCTCTATATGTAAAGTGCCATGATGTAACTTTGTCATGATTTGGTGTTATACAAATAAATCTGATTTGATTTGATTTGATTGTACACTTGATTGTACATTAAAGGCTGAGGAACAAATTGATTAATTTGGTAGTTTAGGATGATGACACTATTAATTTCCACAGCCAACGGTGCCCTCTTGGGCTCTTGTTGTTCAGTTTGAGCTTGTTGCTCCCTGATGCAATTTGCAGAAGGTTTTACCATTCTGGACATACAGCAACTGGTACCATACAAAAATGGTGCCAGACTCAATTGCAATTTGTGAGAAAATGCGAAATGAGAACTTCTTACACCACAAAGGGAAATTCTGTTCAAATTCCAGTAGAATATATAAACTAAATAAAAGAAAACATTTTGAATTATTTCTTTTTCATTTTAATTTATTTTTAGGGAGGAAATATTTTATTAAAATCCAAAATAAATTTAGAATTTATTTCGAAGCCATATAACCCAACACCAACCCTTTTTCATGCCTTTATGTTTCTTTTTACTGTCTTTATTTATGTATTTTATTGTACAAGATTCAGAATAAGCACAACATGGTATAATAGAATGTCACGCAATAAAGACTTATGTTCAATGTAATATGGGACAGTAGATCATAATAGATTGAATGTTTTCTTATTTTATCGATAGAAACGATGTAAACCATAATAACTGAAAAAACAAAGAACAACTTCAAAACAGAAGGTTATGCGCGCCTGGATTAATTTAGAGGTGATTTGAAATTCTGCTCATTCTTTTGAACTGTAATCACAATCCTCAACTCATTATACTGTACTGTACTCGCTCTGAGACCAGAAAAATACAGGAGTGATCGATTTACTATGTGGGCAAAAATACTGCATGGCCTCTGAATAAGACTGATGGGCTGTGACTTAACCTAGTTGAGTAATGTAGAAACATGACTCTGGGCTTTACTTGCAAAGAATAATCCAAATTTTACCCAAGTTTATACACAAGTGTATAGCACAGGCCAATTCTTCAGTTCACTACCATTAAAAAAAAAATAAATCACTCTAAAGACATCTGGATTTTTGGATGCATATACACTCATTTGGTAAATACCACCTTAAGACCTCAGCAGAAATCTACATTCAGAAGACAGCATGAAAATGCCAGTGCAAAATTAAGTAAGCAAACAGCTTTGACATAGCTGCTATTTGAAACCTCAGGTTTTTAATTTGGTCAACAGCGTCTTGATTTTCCTTTTTAAACCAGAGAAACAATATTTGGAGGAGAAGTTGGAGCCAAGGAGGAGAGAGAGGAATCTGACTTGCTCTGTACTCTGATTGTCAGACAAGTCTTCATTTGTGGCACACTGTCACAAAATAGCAACACCCTAATACATTCACTGCTTTATGGCCTACTTTCTATTTAAGAAATAACTTGATTTTTACAGCTATAAACAAACTTTTTCACAACCAGTGGAGTCACCCCCTGATGGTGTTTAACCAGAATGTACATTTTAGGTACTTCAGCATCTGCCTCACTTGTTAGCTTTAGTTTCTACATAATTTTTTATACATAATGTATGACCGTACCATATGACCTTTTTGTTTTAGGATTTCATAAGAGTTACCGTGTGGACTGCTATATTAGTCTGACTTCCCCATACGTAAAAAATTCTATGTATTGAGAACAAACCCATTTTTTTTAATCTGTTGAGAATCTGTTGAAATCAGCTACTACAAAGCAGATAAAATAATCAGTGAAACTTAATGCAGATAGTTTTTACAGGTTGAAAGGGCATCTTTCCTTCAAATTATTCTTTTTTACTTTTTTATTTTTGGCAAGTGGTGGGCCTGCATTTTTTTGCCCCTTCAAATTGGAGTTCATGGGGGGAAAAAATCATATTGAGGTAAATTAGAGATAAGCAAAATAAAAAAAAGTACTTAAGCAAAATAGCAAAGCTTTGTTACTGTCTATCCCTGACTGTGCACAGCCTGTACAGTGTTGGCAAACCATCATATGCTGGAAGTTTAAGTTTTACAACTAAGTACAGATTCTCGTTGACGCTACAAATTACAGTCGTCAGTCAGTCTTTTCAACCTGTAAATGCCAGTTTGAAGAAAAATTGATTGAATGAAATTGAAAATGTGGAGTACAGGCAGTAGCTGACAATGCACCAGTCAGTGCATGGTATACGTGAAACTACAGATGCAGAGGGCATGGAAACAGTAGATCTGACTTTCATCTGACTCAGATCTGAGTGGCTGCAATCAAATTAAGAAGTAGAAACTCTCACTCTTTTTATATTTGGACTGTGCTAAGCTCAAGCTAATTGTGGATGGCCAAAGCACTTTTGTAGTTGCTTTTTGTTTTGTTTTGGGGTTTTTTTTAAAGAAAAGCCTTTTAATTCACACCAAACTTGCAGGTGATTTTTACAAATGTGAACTGCTTTGCAATAATAAAGCTTTGGTATAAGAGAGCATAGCATATAGTCCGGAATAGGACTGTATGTACACACTGTCTGTGTATATGGCCTGTCTGTGATCATAGAAGTGTTAATTTGATGATGATGATTGCAGATCAGAACAATGAACAAATGAATTTTGATGTTTCCAGCGCTTGTGTGGGTTTCCGGATACTCTGGTTTCCTCCCACCGTCGAAAGACATGTATGTCTAGGTTAACTGTGACTCTAAATTGTCTGTAGGTCTGAGTGTGAGTGGTTATTTGTCTCTGTCTGTGTGTTGGCCCTGTGATGGACTGGTGACTTGTCCAGGGTGTACCCCGCCCTCACTCAGTGTGACCTGGGATTGGCTTCAGCAGGCCCCGCAACCCGTAACGGATGAGCAGTAGAAGATGAATGAATGAATGTTATAGGTTTCCGTAACATATGATGAGGTGATAAGTAATGAAGTATAAATACTTTGGTATTACTTCGGTATACTTAAGCAGATTTTTCGGGTATCTGTACTTTACTGGAGTATTTATTTTTCTGACGACTTTTTACTTTTACTCCCTACATTTATACACAAAAATATGTACTTTGTATTCCTAACATTGTAAAAACAATGTAAGGAGTAACAATGTAAAACAATGTAAGGAGTAACAATGTAAAACAATGTAAAAAACAAAACAAACAACAAACAAAAACCTCCACAGACAAACTAGAGAGGGAAAGAGGGAGAAGAGTTGGGGGCTGGTAACCGTGGGAAGAAGTTGAGTGAGTGAGGGTACAGTAGAAAGAGATTTTTCATTGGGAGGGCTTATGCACTCTCTCATATGCACGTAACTTTTTCATAATGTGTGATGTGATTGGTTTGATACATATGTTACAGCTTTGACACCTCTCCCAACAAAGGCATAAATTAATCCGCGTCTGTAACCATAATGAGCCCAGTTTTATTTTTATTTTATATATAATTTTATAAACAATAACCACACTGTGGAATAATTTTGACCTAAATTAAGTTTAATTTGAACTTTTAATAGCCTACTTTTTGCTTTGTTAATGCGATTGAGCCACAGTGCTCATCCTTTCCTACTACTACGACTACTGTAACTGGCATGGTTGTAAAATGGACTAGTTTATTTCTTGTCATGACAATGGTAAGATCTTGGTTCGAAAACGTTAGATTTTGAGTACAAAACTTTCAACAAAATAAAAATCCTTTTATTTCTATATTCTTGGAAAATGACCATGGTATAAGTGGGTTAATCCACAAGTAGGTGTGATTCAAATGGTTTCAATGCACAATGTGGAGGTGAACTTTTGAAGACGTTTGCCTTCGCGAAGTGCATTAAAACCATTTGAAGCACACCTACTCATGGATTAACCTTTACTTATAGAATGCATATTCTATAATATGCATCCTATAAAATGGCAATCAAGGGGCAGCTCCAGTGTTCCAATATTAAGGCAGATTATACTGAAGTATGTGTGAAAATCTCAAATTTCAAAATCTCTACGTTTGACCTGATTATTAAACATTTTCCTAATGTTTTTAGGGTCTTAGTCTCTAGTTTTAAGTTTTGTTCAATACAACAAGGTGTAATTTTTTTGATTCATGGCCCCATTTGGAGGAAAACAGATGATAAAAGAAAGTACGCATTGGGATGTAACTATGACGTAATTGATCAATCACTAGCAGAAAAACACCAGACTGTCTCTCAATCAGGATAGAGTACAGAGTAGGTCAGATCCATCCTTCCCTCTTCCCTAAGCTCCACATTCTTCAACTTTGATTTCTTCTGGTCTCTAAGATAAGGACAGCCAATTTACAAACTTGAGGCTTTAAAATCACATTCAGTTGAAACATGGTTCAGGCACCAGGTGAACTATCCCAACAACTATTGCACATGCACAGACACACACACACAAGCATGGACGCACGTCCCCCCCACACACACGCACATACACACACACGTGTGTGCGTGTATGTACACGTGTGTGCATGCGTGTGGCATTGTATACACGGTGTTTGCTTAAAATAAAAAAAATTTAAGAAAAATTATAAAAATTATTTATGAGCTTAATTATTACCTGGTAAGGCTGGAAGGTTGAATGGTCCGACAGGAAGTCGAGCTGTTGGTCTAACAAGAATTCCACTGCTGTTACTGACGACAACAGGGTCTTCCCCACCACTGGCTTAAATGCCTGCATAGAACATACACTATGGTCAGCAAACAGATGCATGATAAAGTAACATCAACTTATTTAGAGAGCTTATTTCTGATCAAAATGTCACAATACAACCTATTCAGTACAACTCATCAATTCTACAATAAATAAGTAATCAACAACAGATGTACAGTATTATTTATTTTGGAGCTGCTCTAAAAAAGCTGAATAGGGTAAATGAAATATCAGAGAAATGACACAGGAATGACAGAGGAGGATAAAACATTAAGAACAAGAAAGATGAAGGAGGGAAGAGATGGATGGAGAAAAAAAAGACAGGTAGCAGGGGATAGAAGGGAGCTCCATAGTGTTGAATAAATTAATGAGCAGAGGAAGTCTGACAGTTCAAAGGCGGAAAATTCCACTTTGATGTTGCTCCTTTTACCCACATGCACATGCCCAGTATGTCTGTCAGCCTGCAGGCTGAGCTCAGCTGTTAGCTGACTCCCATACATCCTCTTTATATGTGTGTGCCTGTATGTGTGGTGATCTGTGGTGGTCTGCTCTAAATTCAATCCCAATATTTACAGCTACATTTCTCATTTGCAGAGGTTGTTTTAAGGTTTCTTTCCTTCCATATCACTTACAATTTTTTTGGACATCCGGACATTAGTATTTGTGTGTGTCTGTGTCTGTGTGTGTCATTTAAGGTGCTTCAACACACCTTAAATGATCATCTAATCATCAAGCTCTGTTGAGGTCTCAGTAAGAGCCACTCATTTGAATGAAGTGTGTTGAAGCAGGGTAACAGGGAAACCCTTGAGTTACACAGCATGGTGAGTCAAAGAGAGAGATAAGAGATTAGAGATGATACAAAGATACACACCCAGGGGAGGTAGTTGTACATTGTGTGTGCAAGCAAAACATGATAGTGTGTGTGTCTGCAGCTCTATTTTGGTCCGTGTACACATGTCACATTTCCAGCCTGCAGTGGCAGCATGTAGCCAGGATCCTATGGTAATATAAACAGCTGTGCAGTATTGTGGCACTCATGGATTTGTATGATAGAGTCGCTGTAACACCAACACGCCTTCAACATATTTATGCTTTTGATATAAAGTTCCACTTAGATCTCATCCAGGGTCTGACATGGCTTATATCTTGGTTTATTTACAAGAGGAACAGTTGAAAAAACTGATGAGGGCAGGAATTGGTGTAATTGCATTCAAGACACATACAAAACATTTGCCTAGGGTGATTATCACACATAAATATGTAAATAACACAAATAAACTGCTTACATTTCAAGCTGAATGAAATGTAATGCAACAATGCAGCCGTCATTCCTGAGTCTCACCATGTGTGCTCCCCTGTTACAGGATCCATTACAGATACATAATGCAAAGGTTTTATGACAGTGGCTGGCACTAACAGCCTGGACACAGGGCAGAGAGGTGCAAAAGCATGACAAGACTCTGACAAGTTTTACGCATGTTGAAAGATGACGGAGTAGGAGTGCTACCATGGTTACAAGCACAGGCAAAGTGAACCTAATTAGAATAGATGCACAACCATGATAATGGAGTTAAGAGAATGACTCAACACTGATTACACACGCATTTCTAGAAAAAAAAAAGTGGTAGATATTCCTGTGTAATTGTGGAAAAGGAGTTTTTACATGTCAACATCAGCAGCATGGCGACATAGTGGTTAGTGCCGTTGCCCTGCAATAGGAAGGTTGTGGGTTCAGTTCCCAGCCTGGGTCCTTTCTGTGTGGAGTTTGCATGTTTTCTAGGCTAACTGGTGATTCTAAATTGTCTGTAGGTCCGAATGCGAGCATGAGTGGTTGTTCGCTCCCCCCTCGCCCAGTATGTTGGCTGGGATTGGCTCCTGTGACCCGGAAACAGAAAAGCAGTAGAAAATGGATGGATGAAAAGGTCATGAGATTTTATCAAATGTTCCTGAAGAAGTGAGTCAAAATATTAGGGCTAGGTTAAAAAAAATATTTAATCATTCATTCATCTTCTACTGCTTATCCATTTTAAGGTTGTGTGAAGTGCTGGAGCAAATCCTAGCTTACAATGGGTGAGGGCGGGGTACACCCTGAACAGGTCACCAGTCCATCACAGGGCCAACCCGCAAAGACAAAAATAGACCAACAACCACTCCGTGAATGGTAAAACAACCATTCACGCTTACACTCAGGCCTACGGACAATTTAGAGTCCCCCATGTCTTTGGATGGTGGGAGAAAACTGGAGTACCCTGAGGAAACCCATGGGGAGAGCATTCAAACTCCCACAGAAAGGCCCCAGGTGCGGGAACACAACTCGCAACAGCACTATCCACTACACTGTGCCGCCCACTGTTGTCAATGCATTGCAATATACTTTTTTCAAATAGCGTATTGATTTTGAAAATCTTTAAATTGATTATTTCCATTGTCGTTTATTTAAAAAATGGTAACAGAAAGTAGTTGTAGTTTATTAAAGTCAGCACAAACAACTTTCAAAGCCGAAGTTTGGGTATATTTTGGATTCAGGAGTATAAGTGGAACACACAGCCTTGCAACGAGATGTGGTATGAGGAATATGCACGACAGCACTTGTCAATAGAGAAATCCACTGGAAGACTTAGTTAATTACAAACTATTATTTCAGAGGAATTCTTTGCTTTCCATGCACATCAACAGAGGTAGTTTTTTCATTGTTTGCATGTTCAAATTTCCATCAAATAACATCTGTTGAGGAAGATAATGTGATTCAACAAAAAGCTGAACTACATTAATGGACCTGAGATTGCATTTATCAACTGTTGTTTCCATGGGAACAAATGCATTTCAACACTAAGGTATCCAAACAAAGAAAATATTTAGTAATGGTCCATGCACTAGCTACTTCAACATACACCTCACAGGTGAAAATGTATTTGACCAGGACCTTTTGCTGACTCACAACAGCTAATGATTACTACAAATGATAAAAACAGCAGCTCAAACCATTCTCAACCAAAATCATTGGTCCATAGCTCTTGTATAATAGGCAAGCACAACTGTTATGGCATCAAATTACTTTTCAGAGTCCCATATCACTCTGTGACTGACAAGCAGCATAATTGCATACAAAAGTGGGTTAGCTACCAGTTATTTAACAGCATTAGGAAACAATTAAAAAAAACAACAACATGGAAATGACATGCAGAGCTAATGAAGTGCAGGTAGCGGAAAAGGATAAATGATTAAAGGATGAAATAATTATTTCATATCAACAAATATTGCTTTGTGTCTATTACTTTTCCATATTTTGTAACCATTTTATGAAAGTAATAGTTCACTTCAATCAGTAATTTGTGCTTCAATCACATTCAAGGGGGTTGTTGGCAATGCCTCTTATCTGTGATATACTGTACCATATCCTGCCTGAGTTAAGGCTTAACAATAGTACGGCAAGAAGTTCATTTGGGTACACCAAGTCCAACTTTGTTCAGTAATACAGATTCTAGACATACCTGCAACGTTGTTGCTGCCTGTGTGGTATTCTTCCAGGCAAAAAAATACAACAAAATATGATGAAAATATGATTAAAATATTTGATTCTATACTCCCACTCTTCTCAGACGAAAGTAAATTACAATTCATCTATCCCCTCTGAAGTGATTTGGCCACATACATAAACACACACAACACAAACACAATTAAGTCACATCTGCTACAGTGTGGCAGGAAAAAACATTCTGTCACTGTGTATTTACAGAAAGGCAGCAGGAGAGTGGATAAACAATTGAAAGACGCATTTATTTACTGTCAGTAAACAACATATATATGCATATAGATCTACATAGCAATAAAAATGACCAAAACCATAATGACCAAGCAAATTTACACTTGCGGCTTCCCAGCAGTATAAACATTTGAAGAGGACAGATATATGAACACAGACCAGTGTCCACGAACATATATTCTGCTGCCCCATGTGGTGAATAGTAGATTGGAGAAATGTGACTGAATGTAAAAGAGCTGAAGATAGCATGATGGAGCTCATCACTGATCACTGAGTGACCTAGTGAGACCTCCAAATGAAGCCCACAGGCAAACCCCCCACCCCAGAACGCACAAACACGCACACACACGCTAAAGCTTTGTCATCCAGGACACTGGAAGGTTAGAAGGAGAGCAACAGGACCAGGTAAAGGGAAGCGCTCTGGTCAAGACATCATTTGACAATGTTTTTAATATTTTTGTATTTACAAGCTATGATCTGAATTGTGAATTAGTTTACCACGAAAAGGTTGGTGTGATCGCACACTCATTTGTGTTTATGGCATCATATTCAGCTGTCAGCAGAAACAGGGGTGTAGCAACAGGACACAGGCTCTAAAAACACACAAACACATTCCAAGTCTCTAAGGTCCTGATTCAAGTTGAAAATGTAATGCTGCACTTAGGTGTTGTGCTTAGCAATATTGCCCCTCAGCAAAAAGATTGTGAGCTTGAAGCCTTAGACCTGGAGCCATTTTGTGTGGCGCTTGCATGCTCAATATCGGCTGAGATTGGCCCAAGGCTCTCCAATAACAGTACTGGATAAGCCATATAGATAATGGATGGAGAGTAATTAGGAAGTTCATACACTCTTAATTATTCAAAACATGTTTTGTAGCGTTTATTCAATTAGTATAAAAGTATAAAAGGTCCCACCCATCCACCCATCCATCCATCCATCCATCCATCTACCACTTTTTCCGTTTCACTGGGCTGCTGGAGCCAATCCCAGCTTATATTAGGCAAGGGGCGGGGTACACCCTGGACAAGCCACCAGTCCATCAATGGGCCAACACAACCACTCGCATTCACACCTACGGTTAATTTAGAGTCACCATTTAACCTAGATATGTACAGTGGGAGAAAACCCATGCAGGGAACATGCAAACTATACACAGATAGGACCCAGGCCAGGAACCAAACCCACAACCTTTTAACCTTTTGATTGTGGGGCAACACAGCTAACCACCACTGTGCTGCCCTAAGTATAAAGGTTATTTTCCTCTAAATTTAATTAATGCTTCTTTTTTTACATCTACTGTAAAGCAAATCATATCAAATCAGTTGTGTTGTCTTGTGGGGAGCAGGCTACAAGGTCCTTGCTGGCGGGTACTGGTTTAGTTGTGGTAGGTATCATTTGCCGCATATCATTGCAAACTCTCTCTCCCCCATTTCCAGCTACTCTTGAAGCTAATAAAGACCAGAAAAACTGTTTATTGTTTGGATTTATATTTAGGAGATATTTATATTTTCCTTGTAACGTACCTCAACCCCCCTAACTTTCAAATCTGAAATCAATCTTCATTCTAAAATGTTATCATTTACATTTTGAGGAATTTCTTTTTGTCCTCAAAAGGAAGATGAGGCCCAAATGACTGAAAACAGATTTACATCCAAACAAGTTCAGGCCCTACTCTGTAAAGAAAAATAAATAACTAAAATGCAGATCTAAAGCAATGATTCAAAGAATGACAATTTATTTCTTGCCCAGTCTTGCGTTATGAGTCAGCAAGCCCTACAAAAACAAATGACAATCAAATGTGATTCTTCCTGTGGTTGGCCCCCAAGCAGGCGACTATGTGCTTTTCCTCTGTGCCACAATCTACAAGAAACCAACTAGCACAGCTAGCAACACCAGCACTGGATAAAATCATACATCCTACACTCCAACATATTATCTTGAAATAATTCCCTACACTTTTGGTGTCCTTAAAAATTAAAACCTGCACAAATTTCCTTTTTTAAGGTTTAGACTTCTGACTCGCTCATTAATAGCCCTACATTTTGCCAACTGTGTTGAACAATGCTGATTTGGAATCAGTTCTTCTTTGCTGCACTAAAACTGTGGTTTTTGTATGTGTTGTAAAACTACAACTATATCATACACATATTGTATAATGTGTAAGTGAAACGTCAGTAGAGTCATTGCACCTGTTAAACTTCAAAGTGCATCAACTGATAGGAACTGAGGTCATAGAGTGAAAGCAAGTAAGAGAATAAATTAGCAGTACAAGTGGTAACTGAGGTGAAACCACAAGGTAGCAGTGTATACAAATGTGAGAGGTTTTTTTTGTCTGCTTTCCTTTGGTGATTTCATGAATCTTTTTTCCTCCCTTGTATATGTGTATTTATATAACAAAAGTAATGCTATGGCACTTATTTGAGTTATATATGATAGTTTCTTGAAAGATGTGATGAGATCATGGTGCGGATGGCCGCAGATATTGTGACTTGAATTATCAAAGAGCAGCCATCACTGTGAGATTTCAAGTTGTGTAATGAATCATACACTACATGTATAAATTACAATCTAAATCTTAATGTTCTAGAAGCTGCACCAAACTTTAGTATCTATCCCTGAGAAAATCCACATCTATAGTGTTATTCAACATTTCCCATTTTGCTCCAGAACAAATACTATGAAGTGGAATAAGATAGAATTGGATTGAGGTTAGGTACAGGTTGCTTCTTTTTTTTATTTTTTTTATTTTTTTTTTTATAAATAGTAGGTTATGCAGTGGCGTAGATGCAGCAGCTAGATTACAGTAATGAAATGCAAGCAACACACTCCTTTCCTTCGACAGACACACACACACACACACACACAGAATCACAGACACCCTACACTTCGACTACAAGCAGAGAATAGATCAGGATGACTGTACGTCTATTCTGGGAAATATCCACAGCTCCCAGGCACTTTGTCATTTGGATCCATTGAACCTTGTGGATCAAAATCTTCCCTGGTTTTAAATGAAAAGCAGCATTTAGTCTAAAAAATAAGTGAAATGAGGAAGAGAAAAGCATATAAAATGGTAACATTACCTCTCTCCTCCGCCTGAAAAACCAAGTCAAGGAGCAGTGGCTCAGAAGCACTTGAGAAAACTAGCTTTTGATCCAACATGCAGGGGAGAGATGTAAGAAAGAAAAGAAAGGATGATGAGGGTGGAAAAGGCAAAGAGAGAGAGAGAGGAAGAGAGAGAATGGTTTCCTCTGGTGGTAAGAAAAGACAGATGGCCAATGAGGAGAGAGTAGAGCTGAGGACAAGCTACACAGCCGACATTTTAACTGCTGCTGACGTTCAGAGGGACAGAGAGAAGAGAGGGAGGGAGGGCTGGCTGACACTCACTTCCTCTCTCTCTTGCTCTGTGTGAGTGTGAGTGTGTGTGTGTGTGTGTGTGTGTGTGTGTGTGTGTGTGCTTGTGTGTGTATGCGCGGGTGAGTGACGTATGCTCACCATGCTGTCTGACTTGCTCTCTCTTACTTTCTCTGATCTGTTCAACTTAGTGTTATTGAGAATTTTGACCTTACGAACCAATTGCCTCTTTGCACACATAGCAGTGAAGACAGTACTTGTCCTTCACACAATGGTTTGGGCATAAAAGACTAAAGCAGAGTCAGATACCATGAGCTACAGTTTCCATTGCTATTTCCTCATAATTCCCATATTACACACTGTATTTCACATTGTCCAGTAATGTTAATTGTCTACATACAGACTAGAAAGGTAAACTCACTGTATGAAACCAGTTCTTTCCATTTTTATATTTATAGGTTATTAAAATGATAGGGGTGACGCAGAGGTTAGCACTGACACTCAATGCAAGAAGTCTCTGGGATGGAAACCTTGCCTTTAGGCAGTTTGGGGTGTTTTCACATTATCCCTGTGACTGTGTACCCATGGCATCTTTCCATGGTCCAAAAGCATAGATTGTAGGTACTTGTATGTTCACATTCCTCAGATAAACAGTAAACATAATGTAAGGATTCAGATATGGATGTGAAGATGTGTACTCTGTGACCAAGAATTAACTTCAACACTGCAGTTATCTTGGGCCTGGTTTTATTTAACAGTTTTACTGTTTGTTGGTCCTCATCATCACCAACATGGTTTCCAACTGCAGCTATTTCTTGTGAAAAAGTCAGATGAACTCACTGTACTTACTTTGACAGCTGTTGGTTTTGGTAAGTGATGTTCCAATCCATTCAGTATAATTAATAGTACTATTACTATTCCGCACACTGTCTCTGAGTTACTCAAAAAAAAAAAAAAAAAACGAAACGATGAAATATACTGATCTAATATGCTTTATTTTTAAAGAAAAGTTTAAGAACATTATATTGTTGCTAGTATTTCTACTCCTTCTTTCTATTCTTTTGTCTGTATTTTTTTCTATAACAACGACTTTCCCTATGAGTGGGATTTATAACTTACTATTAATCTTAATCTTATGTATGCATTCGTCAATCGTCCTAAATAGTTTAAACAGTGCTTCAGATTGTGATGCATCATTCACAAAAGTTGACATGAAGATATCACACCGACGGAAAAAGTATTGGTTGATCAGCGTGATCGATGAAGTCTTTATGGTTTTCGTTTTAGTTTGCTTTATGTTGAGGTAAACTAAACCACCACACTGGTCATCATTTCTGCCGTTTTAATATCATAATGGTTAAACATTATGACTAGAGCACATGTTCTCATGTTCTTCATTATGTACTAATGTAACCCAACCTTTGATGTTAACTTCTTTCACATACTTTCCAAATTTGGCATAAATTTGCCTAAAGCTCTGTGTAAGAATTTATGTAGCTGCATCTCTTATACCTGTTTTGTGATGACCTTTTTTACATTAAATATAACAATGAAAAAACTGAAAATTGATTTTCAACTGCTGACCCAATCCTGCAGATTACATGTTTATTGTCATAATTGATTAATTAAGTTAATGCTTTGAATAAACTGTCATGGAATAATCATGTTTCATCAAAATAAATAATAATTCTAAAAATAGATTCCCATGTAAAAAACTAAATAAAAATAAAAACTGCTCAAGGCATTATCAGTAGACGACTGTATAGGGTTTGATTGTTGCACCCTGACTGGGAAACAAACAACAGCTATTTTAACAGTACACACCGGGGATGGGAAGATTAACCAATTCACATCAGTACACATCAATTTTTACATATTTGCAGTGATAAAGTCCAATCCAATAATTATAGAGAGTAGTCACCCAATAATTTGATATTTTTCATTGTGTTAAATAATTTTGAATCAGACGGCATCGTGCCACATCAATAGTTACTGCTTATGTATTGTTAATATACCAGAACATTGGTGTATTGAGATAAGTAATGTGTTGGTCCAGAGATGCACCACAGATGCATAACCCTAGTACACACAAAGTGTAGCAATACTCCATCTGCCACATGCATGCAGGATTAAAGCCAAACACACACATGCACACACAATAACAGACACTAACACTAAAACTGACAAAAAAACTAGCATGCACACACACAAACACACACACGTCTGCCACAGATCCTGCTCAACGCTAAACAATAAAACCTTGACCTGTTGGGTGCTTTAGCACTGTAGATTAAATGTACATGAGATTAGTGTAATTTAATCTCATTCTTATCGTCATCTGAAATAAGGTGTTTTAAAAGTTAGATAGGACTTGAGTTCTGCTGCTACTGTTTTCCAGTTAGAGGCCTGCTTCTGTGCAGGGTAACATGTTTTTTTGTAGTGCTTGCTGCCATGAAGGTAAGCTATAATTACACATGCACAAATAGATCCATGGGAGGTAGGAGATTACACAAGCCCAGCTCCATCTGCTGGGGGGGGGGTTGAGGGAAATTCTGGGGAACAGAGGATATTTTTACTGACCCAATTTCCAGCAAAATTACATCCCACACAGTTGCATGGTTTTCTCTCTCCCTGGCTGACAAGGCTAAACAATCTACGAATAAGGCACAAGCCAAAGACTGCTGTAGAGTGGGTATACAGTTTGGCTATAGATAAATTCCACAGCTATACATAGCACCAAATAGTAAAGCGGGCTGTATTATGGATGAAATGCAATTGTAGGCACACTATTGCAGACACAATGGTGGGAAATTGTCAGAAAGAGACAACTTTCAAAGGAGAGGACCATTTGTGATAAGATTCATTCTCACTCTCCCACTCCTTCCTTTGTTCTTTTTTCATCACAGACCCAGTACAGTTACTGCATATGATGCGTGCTGATATCAATTTCTGAATGTGCAAGTGTATGTGTGTGTGTGTGTGTGTGTCTGCGCTATATTTCATTTTACAAAGTGGGCCATAGTTGCTAGGTAACGTGGCAGGACTTGAGCAATCTATAGCCAGAAAAGAGAAATTTCAAACAACAATATTACCCTCTCACTGTTTGATCTTACATGTCCATCACTGATTAGACTTTCTTCAAGAAAGTTAGAGGTGAAGATATGATATTTCATTAAAAAAAAAACATAAAAAAAAAAACAAACTGTCAGTTTAAATTCTAATCAGTAAACAGTGTAGTGAGTTTTCACACTTCATCAGCTTCCTTTAAAGACACACAATCCATAGGGGGATCATAACTATGAAGACGAGACAAATACCAACAATCACAAAGCATTGAAATACCATGACCATATTAGACAATTTTTTTCTATGGTTTGGCTGGAGTTAGCCAAGGACCTAGCTAAGGACCTAATGAACATCCCCACAGCACTATATGTGTGCCCTAAACTGTGTCCATCTGGCATCCATCTGGTTTTCAGTTGTGGAGTTAAACCCTAATAGTCTCCACATCGCCACCAACCAGCTCTGCTTCAGATTTGTCATCTATGGCTACATATGATGCTACTAGTGTAAAACACCACTGTCTGTCTATCTCTGACATTAACTGAGTGCTCTGCTAAGAACTTTGAACAGATGGACAGAAAGATTGAGGGACTAATAAAAGGGTCAGACAAAACCTACAAAGTAAAGTCAGTCAGTTTTCATCCCTCTAAGATAATGTTCAGATGACCAAGAAGATCTGAATCAAATCTGCTGCAGCCTTCCACGGCAGTCTCATTATAAACCCAATGTACAAGCAACCCCCTGGTATTTCAAGTTATTTAGCAAAATTTCATAGTGGGAGTAGAGTGAAGGTGAGTACAGTAGAACTTGTTGGTCAGTTACAGCCACACCGGTCTATGTGACCAAAGTGTCATACCCCTGCACCTGCGTATGATGTGAAACATGCATGGCAACATGAGGTGATACTACTATCACTCCTATGTTTAAGCATTGAATTTGCCTTTAATATTACTAATCATCCATTGTAATGGAAGGGTAAAAAAAAAAAAGCACAAACAAAATAGTCACATAATTTCTTGATACATGATGTAAATACTACAATGTGCCTTAAACATAAAGGCTCCACCTGAGAAATGTACATGCAGTTGATATTGAGGTTGCACAGGAGATACTTCTGGCAGTGTTTCAATCAAAAATGTTAGCACTCCAAGCTGCACCCACAAAGTTCCTTGGCCATTGGAAAGTACTAGCCCGTGAGTAAGGACTGCTTTGTGGATAAATCACACAAGAGCTTAATTTTTACTCTGGTTCAACAAAACACAGGTTCTTCAAAAGGTTTCTGTTCCCTGCAGAAAGTTCCTGCAATTGATTGTGGCTTTTGTCAGACATGATTTTATTTTGGAATAATGCTTAACATATTTGTAAAAGGAAAAAGGTGGGTGTGTAGTGAATAATTTTGGCTTGATTTATCATCATCAAAAAGTAGAGCAACACATTTTCACATAGTTCTCAAGCAGGTCTCAATGAGGGGGTACACATTCTGTACACACTTTAGCTGTTATTGTTGTGATTGAAGAGTCTTCTCATCTTTAGTTTGCCTATAATAAGCTCAGAAATGAGTACATTGGTACACTTATTTCTGAGCCACATATTTATTCAAAGTAAATAGTTAAGTTTTACGTTTTTAAAATACACAAGATTTGTATAATACAGGGTCTCTTTCCACCATAGGCAAATCTTTTTAGGGATTCTCAAGCACCCAAAAAAGTCCAATTTCTATATCTGCATTTTAACATACAGTAGGCCAAAAGTTTGTACACACTTTCCTATTCATTTGTATGAGAAGGTGTGTCCAAACTTTTGGCCTGTACTGTATTTTGAAGACGTTTGTGAATAAAATGGCACAGGAGGCTCATATGGTGCTCCACAGCCTGAAAGCGCTGATCCTACAATCACCCCTACTCTCCACCTCTCTGTCTGTCTGAATGTAGGACAGAGAAGATCTCTAGCCACATAACATTGGTGCGTAGCAGCATACGGGCACTCAGCCAGAACACAGCATGAAAGAGTGTGTGTGTCCCAATAGTGTCCCATTAGTTCTAAAACTGGCTCTGCACCATTTGCTACAGTGGTGGCAGACAAACACACTGTCATGCTGCCTGTCAGCTCAGCAGCCAGTCTCAAGTTCCAGGAAGGACAGACATCCCCACTGACCAGCAAGGTTTCCACTGATAATACAACAGCAGTGTTAATGGCATTGTTTGAGTTTAATCCAAATCATGCAAACAAGAGCAGTTATACAGGAGAAAATTACAACAGGTTGTTAAAATTAACCAAATTAAATTATCTTGAGGTTCCAGGTTCCTCTCCGGGAACCATCAGCCATCAGTGGAGAGATTTGTTTGCCCCAATGAACCGGGGACCCGTGCTGTCAGGAGCCATGCGCTCCCGGTAGGGTCTCCCGAGGCAAATTGGCCTCAGTTGAGGGGCAAGACAAAGAATGGTTCAAAAGACCCCATGAAAGATAGAGGAGGGAGGAAACCTGCCCAGAGGCAGCCCAGGCCCCTCATCTGGAGCCAGGCCTGGCTGTGTTGGGCTTGACCCCAGTGGGCCAGAGGGGTGCTTCCATACGCTTGAAAGCAGGGTAGAAAACTCCAGAAGAGCAGCTCAGCGAATTCAATCTTCTTGGAGACCCTGGCAGGAGCCCTACATAGGGCTCCGCTGGGGGATTCTGTGGTACTCCTGGGAGACTTCAACGTGCACACTGTATGTCAATGATGGAGATACCTGGAAGGGCTTGATTGGAAGTAACAGCCTCCCTGATCTGAGCCAGAGTGGTGTTCTATTATTAGACTTTTGTGCTAGCCACAGTTTGTCAATAGAGCACGAGGATGCAAGGATGCTCATAACTGGTACCAAAGCACCCTAGGCTGAAGATCAATTACATTTTGTAATTGTGTCATCTGAGAATGCACGTTTTGAACGCTTGGGTAATGAGAGGGGCACAGTTGTCAACTGATCACCATCTGTTGGTGAGTTAAGTCAGGTTACAAGGGAAACTCCTGGACAGATCTGGCAGCCCCAAACAAGTAGTGCGGGTAAATTGGGAATGTCTGAGGGAGGCCGCTGTCCGAGAAGCCTTCAACTCCCACCTCTGAAGGAGTTTTTCCCACATCCCTGTGGAAGCTAGGGGTATTGATTCTGAATGGCTGGGGAATCGTTGTCAATTTCCCTGGAGGAAGTCGCTTAGGTAGTTAAACAACTCCACAGTGGCAAAGCCACCAGGGTTGATGAGACATCCCCTGAAATACAGAGGGCTCTGGGTGTTGAGGGGCTGTGTTGTTCAACACGCCTTTTCAACATTGCGTGGAAGTTGGGGATGGTGCCGAAGGAGTGGCAGACCAGGGTGGTGGTCTCTCACTTGAAGAAGGGGGAAAGGAGGGTGCGAGCCAATTTCAGGGACATCACACTACTCAAAGTCTGTTCCAGGGCTAATAGCATATTGTTATGAACAGGCTAGAGCTAAAGTTGACTGTTGTTTGGCTTCATTCTTGAAGACTTTGCAACTCTTACAGCTGTCAGCTTCCAGCCCCAAAGCAGTGTCCTACTTACAAATGAATAGTGTCAGCACAGAGGACAGTGGACATGACTGATGAATAATAGTGACATAAAAAATTAATAAAAGTCAATATATACTGACCAAACCACTATGCAAAATGATTTTCTATATTACACTTACTCTTCTGGGGTAAAAAAAAATTGTGAAAGGTTTGTGCCATAGTTTGCTTTTCTTTGTCCAATGTCAACTCGAAATCACAAAAGACAAAGTTAGCTAACTGTTGCTGTCATGAACTGAATAAAAAAAAATTATTATACATTTCTCAGGACTAACTAACCCATTAACACGTTATTTCGGATGATGTAAAGTTACAGTTTCATTTGCTCAGCTTTGGTCACTATTACCACCTTTCCATTGATGCACACTTAGTACTAACTCTGGGCTGATGCTAGTGATAGTTTGGATGTGTGTTGCAAGTGAAGGCACAATTCACTTGGACCAATTTTCTTGGCTGAGAGCTGTTTTACTGGCTGTGGGTTGAGATCATCTGATAGTAGGGTGAAAGGATTTTTTATTTATTTTTATTTTTCCAATTTGAGTCAGAAAAGATGCATTACCTTTAAAAGACCTTCACAGACGTGGACAACTCAATCTCTGCACTGACTCTGTCTCTCACTAACTCACTTTTTTCTACCACTTATCTCTAAGGGTCATTGGGTTGCCGGAACCAATCCCTACCAAAGTTCTAGGCGAGGGTGGGGTACACCATGAATAGGTCGCCAGTTTAACGCAGGGCCACACTGATAACCTTAAATAGTTAAAGCATCTGAGAAAGTATCACGAAAGAACAACTAATAAACATGTTTTATAAGTCCTTTCACCATTTCCAGAAGATGGTATGATGCAGCATGGCTGCCAATCCTTCTCTCCTGTCATCCCTTTTTTCATTTTAACTCTGTTAACCCAGCCCCCTGGGTGCCATTTGGTCATTCTCTTTGAGTCTTTGATAGGAGTCTGTAGTGGGTATATAATGAGTTCACACAACCATAATCTTCACACAGAACAGTAAACAGAGATGATGTAATATCTGGTTTTGTAATGCAACCACAGGCAGACACACACACACACACACACACACACACACACACACACACACACACACACACACACACTCAGAAAAGGTTAGCATGGTGACAACAGACAAATCTACGGAACAGGAAGGCTTAGTCTCTCTCTCTCTCTAAAACATGTCCCCTACCCATCTCTCCCCTTTTTTCCTGGCAGCCACTTTGCTTGAATGTTCTCTTTTGATAGTTGAGATCTGACTCCAAGAGCAGAGCTATGGGGATGAATTCAAATCTATCTCAAAATTCCACAACAGGTAGGGAGTGGCAACAAATCTGTTTTTTGGCCTATTTGGAAGGAAAGCAATAATGTTGCTGTAAAATTATAGCTTTTATCAAAATTACTATACAAATAAGGGCAATAATGATCTGCTGTGTTTTATTAAAAATGAAAAAAAAAAAATAAAATCATGTAGCAGTGTTGTGTAATGTTGGTATTTGAGTGGTGATGGTGGTGGGGGGGGGCACTGCTCCTCTACTAATAGGCATAAAATAAAGCTATTGTGTCAGTGTGGCAAACCCTGCTAATGCAATTTCTTCTTGTGATAGGAAGTACAAAAAACTGTCAGAAACTAACTGGATAAACACAACTCCAATCAGTTTTCTTGGCCGCATTAATGGGACAGTCTATGGTTTAGGTGTAGGTCTAGGCTAGGTCTACACACAAGGGTGTGTTTTAATCACTTTTGGTCGCTACCACAACACGAATCCTTTCTGCTATAGCTTCTATTGGAACTACACACAAATTGCTCATTAGTTGATGACATCCATTAGCAACTTCTAGCACTTTGTAGCACTTTTAGGACAGCCAATAGCTACTTTCCTTATTGAAGAACTGGCAACAGTGAGCAGGAGGAGAGCAACCAACCATTAAACGGCATGTGAAACGACCTTGATCTTTTCACTTTTTGGAAAATATCAAAAGAAAATCACAATAATTAATACTATCAGATTGCAATACTCATGAATTCACAATACAAGTGGGATCAGCTCCCAGGTATTATGATGAAATCAAATTGGGACAAAAGGACAAAAGGATCTTCCTAGTACTGCTATCTACAGTAGCCAGGTCAAGTTTTTTTGCAAGGCACATTTGAAATCTACCAGAGCTGACCAATAGGCTGAGATATAAACTAGAATGAAAGAATAAAATGCAAAACAATGCCACATGAATATGACTGAAATAGAAAATATGTGGATTAAAAAAAATTATTGGTAAGTGCTTAAGTCATTCAGATATAAATGAAAAAATGTTTTATGTGTTAAGGGAATTCATGTAATACTTAATTGAAGAAAACTGATAAGAACCTTGGACTCAGTACATTCAACATTTAGCCAAGGATTGGATTATCTGTACTAATTAGGAGTCTTAGTGCTGCAAGATACAGAAACAATGGGAAGAGATACTGTGCTTATAAAAGATGGACCCTAAAATGCACAAGACTAATAAAATAGTTGTTTCAATGTAGCTTAAAGATAATCTACAAGTGAGGTGTACTCTGCAAAAGAATTAAAATTTAGACAGCTGTAGACTTTGAGAACAGTAAATTTTGTGCTAGAATGTACACTGATGATACTGGTATTGGCTAAAAGAGAGATTTGCTGTCTCAACTAATAAAGGAATGTTTAAGGCATTAAAAATGCTATAACCAGATCCGACATTACTGGCTGACTAGACTCTAAACCAGTTAAATTGGCCAGGACCACAGGTGGTGTCATTGATGAGTATAACTGTTATCGTAGGGAAGCACATGTGTATTAGTACAGTTGACTGTTCACTTTTTGGGTGAGTTTTTAGTTTAGTAGACGTAGCGGTTAACTATATTAATCTAAAAGTCAAGTTAGTGTAGTTCTTGCCATAGGCCTATGAATGTGGAACAGTGTTTCCTATTACTGTATATTGGATTAAATTTTTTCCCCAACATAAAATTATATGTATATATGTATACATCACCATGTAACTTACACATGGTGATGTATACATATCCTTTCACGTGTATTGTAAGAATTACATCAACTGGGAATTAATGTTATATCAGAAAGTTATATCACATCTGGTGCATTGACAATGGTCCTCACATGAAAAGTGTAATGGCTTGCATGTGTGTGTGTCTGTAGATTTAAGATGTGTCATCACAGGCCACACATCAAAAAAACACTGACTGACTGAGGGTTAGGTTTAACAGTTTTTAACTTCATCAGTAACAAAGAGCAGTCAGACAACCAAATCTGCAGGGCAACCACAAGAAATGAAATAAGAGCCAAAGAAAAAACAAGCAATAACAATAGGATTATGTACCATTGAAAGAGCCACAAATAAACATGAATAAAAAATTTATTTACCCAATAAATAAATTTGAATTCCAATAAATGCACCAAAAAATATACAAAAACAAATGTAGATAATAATTGATAAAATCCGAAGCATGCAAACATAGTTTACATTCTTGGTGCATTTAGTAGAATATTAATTAATTTTTAAATAATTTCAGTCAATAATCTTTTATTCTTACACCTGATTTTGACAGGTTGTCAAGCTTGCAACACGTATATCTATTTAACAAGCAATGGAGGTTGCAATCCTAAATTCACTGTGTTTTTGATAGTCTTTTATCATGCTTTGACCTGCACCAGATCCCATCAGTACAGCAAATGATTTAAAGCTAGGCGCACACACTGACGTGTTTTTTTGTGTTACCAGGCTCTGCCAAATCATATTGCGCTTGGATTTAATACTTGTAACGAGCTGTAGAGCCATATTCCAGGACCAGCCATGTCAATCCCTCTCTTATCTCTCTTACAACGTTGGATAGAACTCATGTCAATCAAATATTTTGGCAATGTGCTTTTGACCATAGCGCAACAGCTTGTGTGATGTATGATCAAGTAGCACAGGGGCATGAACCTGGGTCTGATGGAAAGAAAGGAACTTTTTAAGGTCATTAAGGAATTAAATTTCCATATTGAAGATGCTGTAAGACAGTAGAAATAGGCAGCTCACAAAGCACCTTATGAGTGCCTTGGCAGACAGGACCATAAACATTAATTTTCTCCACACACATACAATGAAGTGAAATGAATGGGGAGGTGATCCCAGATAAGGGGCAATAAATTGCAGGCTTGTGATAAGATTTTGCAGGCTTGGTTTTCGTGTGCTTTGCAGGTGATCTACTAAGAGAAATTGCAAAAGTGACTACAGGTGCAAACTGCAGAATTTAAATGAGGAGTTTGACGAGTGTGGAAGAAGAGCAAAAGCGAAAAAAAACCTGAACCGGCTTTTCAGCATCCCAAACATGCACTCCACTACGTACTGTGTGCATATATGGGCCACACGGTAGCGATTCTCTCCCAGAGTGGGACGGTTGAGTATCGGACTCAGGAGGAAGGTATGGAGGAGCTATGCACTATCACCTTTGAAACATATGAAAATACATGGTTTAATTTTCTTCAATGAGAGAAATGATTTATATAGCATAGAGTACATAGAAACTACTCGCGCAACAACCAACCATCACAATACTCGCCATTTCCTAACTTTGAAAATATATTGCTATTTCTCATGATGAATGAGTCATGGACCAACCCATGATATTTTGCCACAACATTAGTTATGACTCCTCTGGAGTCACCTGTATGTTTAATGAGTAGCTGTGTTTGCAATGCTTGTACACAAGCTCATTGATACGTCTGAATAATTTTTTCTTCTGTCATCCCAAATATACTGACGCAAACAAGAAAAATCTGTTCTCTGCGTCTGTGGTCATTGTTCCTGTTTCTCCTTCTGACGACAATGACAGCAACCATTGTGCATAAAGCTGGGATGACTTGCACCTGCCCTGCAGGTAGTATTGTATTTACACGCAATCACAATCCCCGCAATTACTTTTAATATTACTTTTTGATAAATCATAATGCGTGTGCTAATATTTTTTAATCAGCATTTTCTCCTCCCAGTATTTTGCTCACCTGGGGAGAAACACCCCATATTCCATATTATTTAAGGCCAAGGTGCTAAATGGACAGCGCGTGTTGTTTTGCTCACTCCAAAGACGCAGGCTTCAGGGCACACCATTAGTAAATCAGCTTGCACATTTTTTTGTGGGTGACAAGTTGGCACACGTTTTTGATACGACCAAACCTTTAGTAGATCAGGCCTTAAGTGTTTTTAGTACATCCAAAGGCATGAGTTGACATGCTTGCATTGTGTGTAACTTTGTACACACATAAATGTCAATTTGAGGTCAGTTTTGTCTGGCCTCAGCATTATCAGGCATCTCAACATCAAATTACACTGTTACAACACTTAGCTGTATTTGTCAATGAAGCCAAATGACGTTAGTCAGATAGTCAGACTGCAGACATGTCTTGAAGATATAAAAGTCTGGATGACAAATAATTTTTTACTCTTAAATTACGATAAAACTGAAGTTATTGTATTGCAAAGTTATTGCCATAAGCACCTCAGAGAAATGGTATCTAATCATCTAATCAGTCTGGATGGCATTACTTTGGCTTCCAGCTCCACTGTGAGAAATCTCTAACTGGTCAAAGTAACTTTTGACCAGGTCATGTCCTTTGTCCCTAACATAAAACAAGTCTGTAGGGCAGCTTTCTTTCATTTGCGAAACAAGGAAAATCAGAAATATCCTGTCTCATGCAGAAAAACTAGACCATGCATTTGTAACTTCTAGGCTGGACTACTGTAACTCATTACTATCTGGATGTCCAAATAATCTCTGAAAGGCCTCCAGTTGATTCAGAATGCTGCTGCACGTATATTAACAGGAGGCAGGCAGACACATATGGAAGTTGTCCACCCACCAGAAACATTGAATCAAGCTTGGGGTTTTTTTCTAGGAAGTTGGGGCTTTCTATTTCATTAGTTTTTAAATCAGCAGATATCTGCAAGATGGCCAATGTCTAATGTTACTTTTTAAACAAATATAGGCAAATACTGATAATGTGCCAATAACATTTTGCATCTCTAACCAGCACTGCATATTCTATTAAGTCTCCTACAATTAACTACCGTTATCATTAGTATCACGGAGGCACTGATTAAATCCTGCGACAGTAGACCAGAGAAGAGCTCAGAGGTTCTTAACTCCTTTTTCACTGCATCCATCTCTGGTTTCTGTTCACAGAGAGGGAGAGCTCCTAACCACTAAATGAACTGATAAAACCGATCTCTGGGTTGGTGCTCAGCTCATTTTATTTCACAGTTGATTCAGGGTTGAAGCACACTCTCAGAGGAAGGTGTAACAACAATATGCTTGCTTATTGAATACCTCACAGTTTGGCTGTGAGTTGGGCTTTATGAGTCAATAATCAATCACTACGAAATGCAGATTTTCAGAGCATAAAAATGGACGCTCATCTATACTAGTTTGCAAGTGTACAAGCAGAACAAGAGCACAAAATAAAACAAAAAAAATTAATCAAAAGTCAGCTAAAGAGAAATTATGGTAATATGAACAGTGGAGAGAAAAAAGACAAACAACTACGCAAGCAATCTGCTGTCTGCCTGCCCGACTCTCCCTGCTTGAATCTATGCTTGTCCGTCTTCCTGTCTGACTTCCTAACTAACTATTCGCCTTTCCAACTGCACATAAATCAGGCTCTCTCAGAACTCAGAGTTGAATGAGGGCTACTGTCAAAAACCACAGCTAGGGAAAAGCTGTCAGGTGCTGCCCCAGTCTTAGTGAGGTGATAGTACCTGTACTACTGGGTAGCACATATTACGTTAAAAGGAGTACTGTTTGGTCAGTTGCATTGGTGACTTTAAGGACCCAATCACTAAGGTAAAATTCCCAAGGACACTAGTAGAGTAAAGCTGGAGAGCTAGATCATGCTTTTTGTTTTCTAATGTGACTTTGTGTGACGAGACTTTGTTTGAATAGTCTTTTGTTTGAAAGGTGCTGCTTTCAATGAAAAGAACATTCAAGCTGCAATATAAAAAGTCGACCCTGCAGGGAATAAAGGCTTCACAAAAATTCCTTTAAATTTGTCACTTTTGAAAACTTTCAAGCTCATTGTTTAGTCAATATTAATTAAAACCACACATCGACATTTTCTTTCCCAAAAATCAGTTATTCCCAACTTTTAATAGCTCACAACTTTATCTCCCACTATTTCACATTTATGTGAAATAGATTTTGACATTGCTATTACAATATCAGCAGGGTGGTGAGTTGATGAATGAATGAAAAAAAAAAAAGAAAGTCAGACAGTGAGAAAATCAACCATTTGAAAACTGTGTAGAAGTCTTTGAACTCTTATCTCCTATGTGGCTTCCAGATGGCAATGTGCACCCTGCTATGACATAATCAAAACAGTGAATCATTTCCACAAATACACATACACAGCCACCTTCAGACACACATACACACACCCCTACACACACTCCGAAACGTCATTAATTTAAAAAATGTATAAACCAAATCCTTCAGTCGGGTTACACAAAAATATAGCAAGAGCGCATCTGACCGTCTGACGTGTGTGTGACACAGACACAAAAAGAAAAACACCACAACAGCCACGCTGCCACTACACCTACATTTGTATGGAAGAGAGACAGAGCAGGCTGAGTGTCATATCAGTAAATGATTGATGAGTGATCCAAGCTCACGGTGGGCGAGGGTGGGGTACATCCTGGAGAGGTCACTAGTCCATCACAGGGCCAACACACAGAGACAGAGATGAACAACCACTCACACTCAGACCTACTGACAATTTAGTGTGACCAATTAACCTGAACATGCATGTCTTTGGACGGTTGTAGGAAACCGAAGTATCCAGAGGAAACCCACGCAGGCTCAGGGAGAACATGCAAACTCCACACAGAAAGGCCCCAGGCCCAGGAACCGAACCCGCAACCTTCTTATTGTGGGGCATTACCATTAACTACTATGCCACCATGCTGCCCCCAGTTTAATTCAATCTCAGGCAAATGCTTTGAATGTGGTTTCAGTCTACATGCACAGATCTACAATGTTGGCCCAGAGAGAAACAACCTTGTAGGTCTGGAATTTGAAGCAAAGTGGGAAGAGGCAAAGTTTGACCAGTAACAGCATGATAGTACTTTTTAAGTTTTGTTGTTCTTTACTTTGTGTCCAATGCATAGATAACCTTGATATGCTCAGTGTTTGATGAAAAGAAATACAGAAACAAAGTAAGCTTTGTCTCTCTGCTACACCTGCTTTCTTCTTTTGATTGCTACCCTCTATATGTACTTGTTTACTTGATTTCTCGTCCCTTTGCGTACACACTTCTCCAGTGGCAACTTGTATATATAAGCTAACAAGGTTAACACCTCCCTTATTGTTTTTCAAAAATAGCAAAAAGAAAAAAAAGCAAACAAAAAAACGTACTAAATCTTGTTTTTTTGTAGGAAACTTGAATATCAAATAGTCAGGTTGATTTTTTTATAGGCCAAACACAGGGGCATCAAATTCAAGAGTCTGAATATCAGTGATCATGGCATGCCCTGTTGATTTACTGATCATTTGGGCAAAATTCTGTGAGCTTATATACCACTGACCAATGACAACCTATTTCAATTTTATATCCATTGTTGGCTAAAAGTTGATATCTTTTTCTTTGGTGCTGTTGTGCTGTAACATAGTATCTATGATGTGATGGTCAAATGAGAGCTATTAATAAGTATAATGCATTTGTTAGCTCACCCTCCCAATATCACCACCACCTGTCACTGCTCCTCTGTTGAAGTAATTCTTCAAACAAACCCAGCAGATCTAATTACATACAACCACTTTTGAGCATCAATTGCGATTACAAGAGAATGTCCATCAGTCAATTCTAGTGGCAACCAGTAATCTCTTACTGTGTTTTAATATATACAAAAGCTTGTTCCATGACTGAGAAAGTCAAAACCTCCAGCTGGCATCCTTGAATTACATCACAATCAGGAATCATGTAGCAATTTTACTGATAAAGACACCTAAAGATATCACATTTAAATCATAAAAAAAGTCCCATAATCAGTACAATCCTGTGTACACGAAATGGAACAGTCGACACAGGTCACTCTAGGTGAAAAGGTAGCAAGATGATCCCCAAAGCCTTTTGTCCCACTGCCAACATACAAGTACACAACCAAATCAAATATTATTTATTTGAATACTTAAAGGCACTTAAAGGCATATAGAGCAGGTCTACTCCATACTCTTCATAGAATTATTAAACAGACCCAACAAATTCTTATCAAAACAGTGACAATAACGGGAATGTTCTGGAAGCTATAAGCCAAAATTCTGATTCTGCTTCTGCTGATGGGAATGAAGGTAACCTCCCCAAGTTTTATAAATATTTTTAGGTTTCCTGTAATTATTCCTTCAAGTGAAAGGTAGTGAGTTTTTGACTAGATAGCTTCAACAATTGTGACAGAGACCACTCAGTACCAAACTACTGGTCCTCTGGGTTTGTATTTAAAGTACAAGCATTCAATGCTGTGTCAAAATTTTGACACCATTAACAGCTGGTCATATGGCTTACTGTTCCTATTACTGTGTCCATCCTATAAATCTAAAACAAAGGTCTTACCAGGGCAGGCCACTGTATGTGTTTATTCTTAGTTGCCTGGAGCAGGCCTCCTGCTCCTCCACCTGCTCCTGCTCCTCCTCCTCCTGTTCCCTCTTTCCTCTTGGCCCAGACCAGCTGGTGCTCCAGTAGAAACAGCTGGAAATCCTCATAGACCTTGACCCACTCTCTCTTCTCCCACTCCTGATCATCAAACTCAACATATACCTGCAGAGCACACAAAAAATAAATACATTGATTAATTAATTAAAATTCAATAACAACATCAAACACAAGAAACTCAACTGAGCACAGTTAGGTTTCGACTATTGACTTGATTTAGAACTTCCTGTTTCGACATTTGAGTTCAGTTGAAATGTTGGCATTTTTTGTCACCATGTGCTACCATGTTGGTTGACTTTGAGACATTTAACACCAAGAACCACAGTCAACCATTTAACACTTACCAAAATGATGAAGTAAAAGAAAAATAAGAAAGATAAATAAAATAGAAAAATAGAAAGAAGAGAAAGCAAAAGGATTGAATTGCAAAAAGCCCAGGGTACACCAACTTCAACTCACAAAATAGGTTTGAATCCAGCTTCATTTCCTTCCCATTCCTGTTGGTTGACC
Source organism: Echeneis naucrates (assembly GCF_900963305.1). NCBI lineage: Eukaryota > Metazoa > Chordata > Actinopteri > Carangiformes > Echeneidae > Echeneis > Echeneis naucrates. Next base: position 16,502,594 of record NC_042529.1, on the reverse strand, counting down.
TTCGATGTCAGGTCAGTCTCAAAATTCAACATACACATCCCGTAAATGCACATTCAGCAGTTCATCTGCTCCGTGAATTTATATTACAAGTGTGCCTCAAAATGATCCGAAATATGACTACGAAACAAAGCATGTGCATTTGTGAAAAGCCCCGCGAGAGTTCATTCATAACGAGGCTGCTGTGACTATAAATAACTATGGGTGGACCTCTGCTTCAGTTGTCTCAGTTGCATCACTCTAGCACAGCGCTTTCTCCTCCTTCAAAAATATCCCGTCACTCTCCTATATCCTCCACATTATTTCATCTCCCTTTCATGCCTGACAACAAAGGTTAACCTCCCTTCACTTCGTGATTTTGGGAAAGTGTTTTGGTCATGTCATTAACTCAGCTGAGTCTTTCAGTCTAATTTCATTTGAAGACTAAGTCAGTGATAGGTAGTGATGATTTTAATGACTGATTCATGAACAATATTCTTCAATTTCATTGATGAATCAATTGTTTAACCTCCTACTGGTCATCATAAATTACTAGTAATAGACTCAGCATTCAGGCAAACATAGATGTAGATATCTTGTAATAGCTCTTGATGTTTAATAGTGATCAAACTTGCTAAAATATCTGAAAGAGTAAGTTAAAGAATGGTACTGTGACAGGTGATAGTGATTCTGGGTGGGTGCCAGAGCAAATATACTATACATAAGAGACAATATATTATAGCAGCAACGTTGTTCTGCAACAATCTATTAACTTCAACCAACAGGGAAAGCTTTACATAATTTCTATAGTGGCTTGTGCTATTCTCATGTTTCTTTTTGTAAGATAAATATTTCAAGATCACAATTCCTTCTTGGGTCTGAGCCATGTCCTCTCCAAAAGGCAAGCATGGGAAACAAGAAAGTGAATTCTTGGCTACCCCTGCCATTAGCCCTGCCATTTGCCCGGACGGGCAAAACTTCAAATATTTAATTCAGAGGCATTGAAGAAAATGGATGAGGAAGTAAATAATCCACGATTGCCCTCTCTCCCTCCCAATGCAGGCATAAATAAAGAGGCATGCCAAAATACATGATACTAAGACCCTATAATAAATTGTTTCTGAATAGAAGTTCACACCTGTGTTTGGGCGTTTGAAAAAAGAAAAGACAATTAAAACAGTCCACTCATATATCCTGTGGTTTTCTTGTGACTATTTGATGTTGCTGCTGTTCTAGTTTCATCCAAAATAGGAAAATAATAGGTTGTACTGTATAATTGTGCACTAGGGAGAGAGAGGTAAGCCTGAGTAAGCCTGAAGATATGGAGGGCAGCCATTGACATGAAGCAAGTGAAGGAGCAAGCAGAGCTTAATTTATTTCTGCATTTTTTTGTGTATTAGTGTATTATATAAAAAGAACAACATAACTCTGCTGCCTCATAATTTTGTAGGAAAAATTATTTGTGTCCATATCTACATTGTGAGTGCTCATTCGGCAAAAATTGTACTGTATCTTCCTGATCCTATTAGCAATCAATACTAGTGCCTAAAACTTAATTATGAATTTTAGCTCTCCACAAAACTAAAGCACCTCAACACCAACATACATTGACATTTCTGCTGTCTGTGTGGGCATCTTGTCTGCATATATGTAACCATATACAGTTCTCACACAAAATAAAGGGTGCAATGAGAAGAGAAAAACAGAAAGACAGATTTTGTGATGATGTCAATGCCCTTTGTCTGCACAATGACTATGAGAAAAAATATTTAAAACCTTGATATTTTCAGAGTAGGTATGATGCTGTACTCTGGCTTCACAAAGAAAAGCACACAAACAAGACGTAGAGTACATTGAGTATTCAGTTGAGAAAACAGAGAAAACACAGGGTAGGAAATTCTGTTGAGGTGAGCCTGTTGCCACAGTAACTGGAGACAGCAATAAGCACTGGCCATGGAGACACATACATACACACACTCACAGTTCTGACTCTGAGCTCCTATAAACCACAGTGAGCAGAACATGAGACAAAGGGAGAGAACAAAGGAGAGCAGATGCCACACTTACAGCACTGTTCAGCATCTGATTTTATCAACATCAGCTGTAACCAGCACTACAGGCTGTGTGCCACTGTCTTCTCAAGACGAGCTGACAGCCACTTTCAAGCACTGACCTAGACACAATAAATACCATAAAGATTAAGCCCTGCCATACAATGTAGCTAGCGAATGCCAGAGTGTGACTGAATGATTCAGGAGCTTACAGCTGGGGGCTAAGTCCATCTTTCAAGATCCAGACGCCATAGTCATGTACCTGGCATCTGGGTTTGTTGCATCACAGTGAAACCACTAGTAATTCATAATGATTAACAGCAAGTGTTAGAGATGGCTTTTATTCTGTGGCATCATTGCTTTATAGTGGACAGTCATCAGGACATAGATATCTTACAAGAAGTACAAGTTTAACCATGTGTGTATTCTCTTTTAGAGCTGAACTGAAAGTTTACATTTGACTGCAGCGACACCCAGTAAATTATAATACAATAACATTGTTCATCCATACAATAGAATCTACTTGGGAGCTGTTGTGGAATGTTATTACTATAATTTTCTCCTATAATTCATGCTACAAACAAGACTAATAACATGCACTTAAAGAGAAATATGTATCCATTCTTTGTGATTCTACTCAGTTTTTTCTGTACAATTCACATTATATCACAAGGTAAGAAGCTGCCTCCAGTTTAAGGTTGATATAAGAATGGCGACAGAACAGAAGGAGAGGGCACTGCTGTGTACATATTGTGCACTTTTAAGAACACTTTTTAAAATATCCAGTGAACCACATCTTAGTGGAGGAAGCATGTCAGTGATGAGAGGTAAAAGTAGAATGGTCAGACTGGTGGACAGACAGGCTACAGTCACTCAGATAACCACTAAACTAGGCAGTGAATCATCAGAATGAAGAAACCATCCAGCCTTGAGGGGGATGAGCTACAAATGCCAAATCAGGTTGCACTGATATAAGTCAGAGGTAGACACAATTTCATGAACATGGGATTGTTTAAGACTGGAAAACATACCCTGGTGTGATTGATTTGGATTCCTGATGATGGCTGGGCCAGAGTTTGGAATCGTTGCTATGAAACCATGGGCCAAACTTGTTGGATGTCAGATTTTGAGGCTGGTGTTTCAGACTGTGTGGAATCATACATTGGGCCAGAATCAATCATGGTTTTTAATAGAACACTCTCTGATCATTTTTGCTGACTTTATTCCAACCCTTTATGGCCACACGTTATCATTTTCTCATGACTGTTTCCAGCAAACTGGTTTAATCGACAAAGTAAATGAACTTCAGTGATCTCTCCCCTCTCCAGGCCTTAATCCAAGAAACTGAAAAAGTTGACGAAGTGAGGCTATTGGAGAGTAGTAAGTGGGGTATTCCAAATAAAGTGCCCAGAGAGTGCAAATCTATTGTTGATTCTTTTTGCAAGTTCACTTTCATTGTCAATGTGACTGTGACATATGTGAGTGTGTTAACAGTGCATGATGTATAATCTGCCCATCAATAAAGGCTGCAGAGCTGCTCTCTGGCTGGCTGCTGACAGCCAATGAACATAAGGCGTGAAAGCAAACTACCAATGCAGAGAGAGTAGTGATGTGTGCCTTTTAAATAGAACACCACAGACAGCTGGAGAAAACACAAAGCAATACAGAGTACAGAATACAAACGAGAGCAGACTGACTACTTTCACTGAAAGAATTCATGAGGATACTGTAAGATCAAGACAGTATGTATGTATATGTAGTCTACCTGTCTCTTTTCTTTATTTTGCACTTAATATGATCAACTCTCGTCAGTGACCTGGATGCGATGAGTCATCAAGCTTGGATCAACCAGTACACCACCTTCACTTTTATTATGCTGCAGTAGCAATGTTATGTTTTCACCCTTTTGTTGACTGAAGGTTTTCAAACAGTTACATGACTCCGTTCCACTTATATCTACTTGTCTCTCAGCACCAGCCTTGCCCTGCTGTCATGTCCACACACACATATGTAAACACACTGCAAAGTCTACCCACTTCTCCAAAAACTCGAACTTGATTTATTGAGCTTGACTGCACAGAAAGCATGTAGTCCAGCCAGGCTAGAACGACTCCTTTATCCTCAAGCCTACAACCAACAATCCAAAAAGCTGCATACACAGAACACATAGTACTGATTGCATGTGCATGCACACAAAAGTACAAATGCATTATTGTGGATAAAGACACCTGACTTCTGGCATTTAAACAGTTCTTATTAAAGTCATTCATTCATCAATTATTCTGATGAAAAAGATAACTGGAACAGAAGACAAAAGATAGAATGGAGATTTGGACTTTGAATTAGAACAGCACTGAGGCTGTGTTTAGAACACAAGTAGAGAGTAGAACGCAAATTAACACACAGCTTTGGCCTTCATTGTCTGGTGTGAGCTTTGGGACCTTCACTGATGTGAGCCTTCCCAAATTGTGTCCAGTGAACTTGATGCACAGCCATAGATGTGGCAAAGAAATGATTGGGCGAAGGATGGGAATGACAGTATATCAAGAGAAAGAAGGTGAACAGAAAAACACTTAACTAGAAATAAATGAAAATGGAATTGCTTTAAATGAGTAACTTGTAAACAAGACACAATAAGAAAGCGAAAACAGGCAAAAAGAAATTGAGCAGTGAAATAAAGGAACAAAATGATTAAAGATGGATTAACTGATACAAAGTAAAAAATTGACCTTTGTCTCAGGCAATGACAAACGGTAGGAAAATGAAAATTATGCTGAGGAATACATCAGTCATACACAGCACAAAATGACGTATGGTGGAGAAGGAATGATTAAAGGAATGGAAGGGGAGACAAAAGGAGAGATCGAAAAGAAATGTGATGAAAGCAACAAGGGAATGTGGAAGAGAAGATGTTGAATACAACTAAGTGCAAAAATTATCAGGACAAAAAAAGGTGCACTAAAAATGGAGAAACAGAAGAACTGAACCACCCGGAAACTGAATTACTGGCCTGGCGAAACAGCAAACAGTTTGACAATACTGTAACCAAGGAACTTTGTCTCTGACAACAGACCAAATAGAAAGCTGCAGCAGCTTTCTACTCCTAGAGAATACCAATCAATGGGGCGGGGAGTACTTTGATAAAGAGATGGCTTCCCAGAGGTACATAAATATATGAAGCTTCTGAGTCATTACTGGCGCACTTCCCCTTGCACTTACAAACAACCAAGGAAAAAGTGAGATAGAAAGAGTGAGACAGCAGGAAATTTTTCATCAAGAAGGGACAGAATGAACAGGAAAGAAGAAATGTCATCAGGAATAAGCACAATTAGAAATAATTTGGGCAAAGACAAGTTTGAGGTTCACCAACACAGAACACACAGTGAGGCAGAGAGTGTGTGTGTCTGTGTTTTTATGAAGAGTGAAATTACTACAAGGTAGAATGGTGGGGCAACTCATAAGACATGAAGATGTATAAAGACAGAGGGACAGAGAGGGCCAAGAATGGCATGCAGTGAAGAGATGGAGGGATGTCAATCTGGCTTTTTCCCCACACACCCTGCTGACTTCTGAGCTCTGACACATGAACTCTCACACATCAAATGAAGCATTCCTCTCCATATTTTCACATGCCATTATAATGAATTACTTTTATTGAAGAGTTCCCAGTGTTGCTTAACCAGTGATTGACAGCAACAACAGAAAAATGTGTAATTCAGAACATTTTAATTGGGAATAGAGTAAAATTATTTATATTTTAAAGCAAGCAGCTAGAGGGCTGAATCCAGCTGAGATGAGAGAGAAAGGTTCTAAAGGCTTAAAGGTGGTTCTAAAAGCATTTCAAGTTTTTATGAGCTTTTATTGAATTGAATACAACTGACTTTTATTGAAGGTCTTCATTTCATTTAATATGAACCCCAGATACTGTGTTGTTGTGAGGCTTTCACCACACTGCTGTCACTGCTCTGTGACTTTCATTAAACCTGTCCTGACTTGAGCAAAGGAAAGTGGTGTTTGCAGTTAACTGAGGCTATACTGCAGAACCTGTGGTAACAAATTAAATAAAAAATTATTAATACTATATATACTATTACACATCATTTACCAAATATCAGCGAAATAAATATGATGAAAGACACACTCCCAAAACAATTACCTCAAAATCTCCTCTGAAAATGCTTCATATTAAGTCCCTCTCTGCTGAAAGTGATGGAAAGCACTTAGGGACTCAAGGCCCAATATCATGGTGTCAGAGTCCATATTCAACAGCTTTACGTGGAAGAAACAGCCAGAAAAAATTTGCACTATGTTAGGTCACTAAACCAGCAAAATTCCCTCAATGTGGTTTAAAAAGATTACAAGGGATGAAATAATGAAACTTGGTTAAAGATACAACATAACTGAGATGAAAGCAGAGAGTGAGAGGATAGGGAGGGGAAAAGAATAGCTCCCTTATTGAGCTGCAGTGGGATGTAAGTAATGTGAAAAAAAGGGATGGAGAGCAGATGAGCTGAAATAATACCCAATGACAGCATGAAGAGACATCCTATCCCCTCTTCTAGAAGGTCAAGCTGTCTCTCTCCCTGTCTCGCTATACTGCTCTCTCTCAAGTACACGTGGGAAACAGAGGAGACAAGATGGCAAGAATGTCAGATAGTGTAGACATGAAAGGTAGTACAGAAGTTTGAGAGAAACAAACCCCCCCCCCCCCCCCCCCCCCAAAAAAAAAAAGAAAAAATAACAAAGAAAAACGGTAGATATGGAGAATGAAGGAATAGAATAGAATGAAGTAAATAGCCTTGAGCAGAATGAGGTGACCCAGCTTCTTCTGTCCTTTATTCCTCCTTCATCTCTTCATTACGGATGTGTGGGCCCAGGAGAGAGGGGGGAGGCAGAGGTGAAAGGAAGAGAGGGAAGGAAAGGGCTTATTCAAAAATAGCTTAGTGTTGTTGCAGATGCATTGCTAGGAAAATACTTATTCAAATGCTCATTCCTGAGCCCAAGATTTTAAGATGGATCTGCTTAGTCTGCACCATTTTCTTGTGGCATGCATCTTCGATCAGTGCTGCAATTTTGACCAATGTAGTTACCACCGCTCACTAGCCTTGACACGAGGAATAAAAAAGGGTTAGGTTTAACCCTAACCCTAACCCTTTTGTAATATATGCCTGCAGTTTATAAATTTCCTGTTTCCTGTCCAATTAATGTAATTTTTAGTTCAGCCTCACAAATGTCACAACAGGTGTGATGTTATCTTTGTTCTAATTTAAATGGAAATGGGTATGATTCTTCCTTTCTCTTTCCAGTTTGGTCAACATCACACGAACGCCCCCCAAAAAAATAAAAGAAAAAACAACTAGTAGTGTCATTTCCTCTCTTAGGATTTCGATATCTCCAATCTGTGAGCCTCAGCACCAAGCCCAGAGTGTCATCTCAAACTTGGTGTCATTGCAGCTTATAGCCACTTGCTCCTCCTCCTTTCTGTATTTTCTATGATGTCTATAGTGTGTTTCCTCAGCAAATCATCTCCAAATTGACCAATCTTGATGATGTTGTTCTTTGTATTCTGTAGCCCCCAGTAATCCACTACTTACATTTTTATCACTCTGGCAAGTCTCACAGTGCCAATCCCATATTACAACAGGTGTTCTTCATGGAATACATCCCTTATTAGTGATTTTTGTAGTATCTCATTTGAAACTAAAAGGAAGAGGTCTGCTTTGGAAACAACATTGGTGTGCATATGTACAATATTAATGAATGGCTGCCTAGCTCTTCATACTGTACAGTAAAGACAAAGCCTTTAAATATGGAATACTATAGGGAACACCAAAGAAGACTATGTTGAATATTCAGCAGAAGGCAGGGACACAAAAAAAACCCGACACTTTCCCTTTCTCTGTCATGTTTTCTTTTATTTCCTTCCTTCCTTCCTTGCTCCTTGCTCTTGTTGCACTCCAACTCACTGATAATACAGCTCTAATAATAGCTCAGTAGCATTGAGACAATCATGTGGTGGAATCTAGGGCATCCACGGCAAAGGCAGTATGGGAAAATCCCTGTTGTCCTCTCCAGTCTGCATGCCTGCCTCTAGAATGTGCATGCTACTGTGCAATACTTGCTAAGGACTTTGTTTGTCACAGTGCACAAAAACCCTCAGACTGCTATGGCAGTTGTTACCTAAACCATATTAGTGGGTGGTGTAGCTTTCATGCAAAGGATGTAGAGCTACAATATTCTCCAAAAGAAATGTAACAACGCTTTCCCTGTTTTTATGTCTTTGTTTTTCCTTCAAATGTTTTTTTAAATCTCCAAAAACTCAGAATATTCAGAAGCAGCACAACTTTGGCTCAATCTCCCTGATAAATCTGCTCCAAAGTTCTCACTGTGCATGTCTGTCTTTATTCTGTCATTCCAATAAACTCAGACCAGCTTCTCCTCACTCTGAAGGGTGGCCTTCTTTGGCCCTTTTTAGAACTTTGTGAAAACAATAATGGACACTTCAAGACATTCCTACATTTTCAAACTTCATTTACCCAGAAACTGATGTTTTTTCACCAGTGAACCCCAGAACACAGGGAGCCCCCCACCCCCAAGGGGACAGCCCCAGGTCCAAACCATGCAAGGACACGCGGGAAAACACGGGAGCTGCAACCCCCACCACAGAGGCAGCCCATGGAGAGACAAGGGAACCAAAGGACCCCAGGCCCATTGGACGCACCCCACACAGCACGGGGTAAACCTAGGGGCGCAGAGCCTCCCAGCCAGAGACCTGGCCAGGCCCCCTGCAAGGGCCCTGCCACACATCCAGGGTGAGCCTCAAAATTTATAGATTTTTTATTTTGCAGGATGTCAGGATTGTTCCACATAGGCATGAGCCTGCAAGGGGTGTTCAAGAACCCATTCCTTTTGAGGAATTCCCACCAAGCTATGAGGGTGCTGTGCTAATACGCTTGAAGCAGTGATCACTTGATAGTGGGACTGATAAAGAGCAGATCAGAGATTTGGATTTATTTGCAAAATATTCAATATCGAGCCACACTTGGTCTAACGAGTTTGGCTTAATCCATTTTAGTATATATTGAAATCTATTAGCCAAGAAGTAATTGTAAAAGTTTGGTAATTCCAAACAGGAACAAAAAAATATTACATAAAAACAATGATGCTGGTCAGATTCTGATCACATGAATACCCTATGGTGACCAATAGGGGAAACCCAACTACTGATTCATGTGACTTCACTAAGACTGTGTGTAAAGGAGGTGAGAGAAAAGAAAAAAGTGTGTGTGTTTTCAAAAGAGGGAACTCAAATGCTGCTGCCTTCTGGCAGCAGCATGCAGACAAAGAGAGAGAGAGAGAGAGAGAGAGAGAGCAATAGAGACCACTTAACAAAGAAGAGCTCTATTTGAACAAGCATGGAAAAGTAGAGTAGTGTCGAGAATTTTTCGCTGAGGACAAATGGTCGGACATCTTGGGCTATTACAGAGGAACAGCCTGGTATGGGGGTAAGGGGGTTAAGAAGAGGGAGTGAAAAATGAGCGGACCTTTCCTGTGACCTTAGTATCTACCTTTAAATCACTCCTCACCTTCACCTGCAAAGATGTGATCACATCTTTACAACTCTGTTGGCAGCTTTCTCTACGGTTTGGGTACCCTGTCCACACTTGTAAGGTTGAATAATATTTATATAAAGACAGCTCTCTATCACCAACTGCATTTTGAAATCCGTTGAATGCAGTGAGTTGTGCAGTTATACTGCTGCTTGTCCTTGCCTTGTGTTTAATCCTACCAAACACATACCAGTTACCCTTCCAATTACAAAAAGTAACAACCCAAATTAAACTACAGGGAGTGTCATAGGAATTCCTATTTGAAGGGGAAACATGATGCAAGAGCATACTACATCAACACAAAGACACATGTTTATAACTCTATATTGTATTTGTCCTCTTGTTGGTTTATCTAGTTCCAATGTTTTGTTTTTGTTTTGGTTTTGGTTTTTTTTGTTTTTTTCAAGTTAGTGCAAGTCCAGTCTGCAAGGCTTTAAGAGGAAGAAACTAAGTAAAACCTACAGGGACTTAACATTTCTCAAGTTATTCTGGTGTGGAAAAAAAGCATATTTTCTGTGGAAACGAACTGGAGATGAAATCATCTATCCAACAGCTAAGACTTACCTCTGCCACACAATGTCCTGATAAAGAGCTCTGAAAAAAATTCTGCGATCAGAGAAAATTACCCTTCGTGGCCAATAAATGTAATAGAGATCATGGTGCACCAGGACAAGCCCACTAAATGTGAGATTCATTTTAAGCTTTTATGCAATTTAATGTACATCTGCTTTACTTCAACGAGATTAAACTAAGAATTACGATCATCTATGATGGCAGCTATGCAGTCCACTGCTCTTTCAAACAAGCGCTGATTTTTCAGTGTGTGACAGCAACTTATATCGCTGCGCCCACAAAGAAAGTCAAGTAAAATTTGGATTAGTCTGACTCAATGGCATTGCTGCTTTACTTCTGTGAGAATTGATAGTGAATTTATAACACTCACATATATAAAGTTTATTGGTCTGAGAGTTGAGTGATTTAAATGATCACTCTCTTCTCTCACTCCACCCTTGCATGCTCAGGGTGTTGAAGGATTCCAGTGTTACCTGTTTGACATCCGTTTCCGCATATACCCACAGACACTTCCAGTCACCAGCAGAGCAGAACAACGTGTTTCCAGCGGCTGTAATTCCCATGGTGTTAATTACCATGAATAAACATGCTCAGGACACATACACACACACACACACATACATTTCATATATTATTTTATAACTAGATTGTTTTTCTCAAGACAAATTACTTGAAGCAGTTGGGACAAAAAAAAAAATAAAAATCAATGGTCTGTTAATACGCTTTTACAGACTCTTTCCTCTCAGTGCAGACTGAGTTAAGTTTCAGATACACTACCCTGTTATTACAGCCATTAGACATATATTATGACTATGTGAGCTGACAGGTCTTGTGTCATTAAGTGATTAAAGGTCAAAACAGTGAAAACAAATTAGCTGTAGTTTATGGTGCAACATAATATCAATACCATGAAATCATTATGTGCTGAAGTCCCATTCATGGATCATCCAATGGCAACCAAACCAACAACTAATGTTTCTAATTTCAAGACTGTTTGGAGTTTAAAGTCCAGTCTTAATTCAGGAACTAGCAGCTTGACTGAATTTGAACCAAGCATGTTAATGCATCCAGAAACACACAGCAAAAGACATGCACACAAAGACGCACACACAGCCAGCACTGCTGCATTATTTGAAACAGACTGATGATGATTCATGTTCAAGGATTCACTTTCATTTAAATGTGTAGGGGGAAAAAAAACCAAACTAAAATCAGATTGACTCCAGTTGAAATTCAAGAAGATTAAATCTGTTTGTGATTATTCGCTGTACATTTTATTCATATGGATGGTTTACCATGCATCAGGAAACATGGGATTTAGTTTGGATTGTACTAGCGCTGGTGAAATGGTGGAGGGTTACACAGAATGCTCGAAAGTCGGGCATGTAGAACAATGAAGCCATGTAATGCAAAGCACATTCATGGCTTACAGCTGCATACAGAACAACATCTGGTGATCTATTTAGAGCTAAATGTCCAAAACACACTGAGTGAGCAACAGCAATCAATATTCCCTTCATCTGTCATCCTTTCCAATTCCCCTCTAATCAGATCTAGAGAAATATTAAAGGGATGGCAAAAGGGTGATATGTGAACCTTAAGGGGCATGTGTGTGTGTGTGTGTGTGTGTGTGGGGGGGGGGGGGGGGGGGGGGGGGGGGGGGGCATGTATTGTGGTATAATTGAAACATTAAATAAAAATATCCAAAGTTAGCCATAGAAATCCTTTTTTTTTCTCAAATCTTGAGACATTTTTAGATGTTCCCAACCAGCAGGAGTCACCGAATTGATACAAATACTGCTCAAATAAATATGTGACATGAGTAAATCTCTTGTATTTGTCAGGCAATTTGTAAATGAGTTATTAGCTGTCAATCATAAGTCAAACTTCAGTGCAGTAGTTGGATTTATTTGCAGCCAATCCATTTGGCTAGCATTCTGTTTTCATACCTTCCATAACAGCAATAAATTAAAGACTGATTTCATCATGTAAGTTTTGTGTGAATTTCTACTGAAACTTTTTAAAATACACTTGCAGAACTGATGACATTTTCAGATATGCAGTCTACTGCTGAAAACCAGGCACTCAGACAATTCACTTTAGTTTTAATTGTGTTTAATCTGTCCTAGAACCTCAGGTTATGATTACCTAAGATAACTTTAGCTAGCGACATAAGTGAAAATTAGCAAGTCCCATGCTCACTGGAAACTGCATGGCTCATCTTGCAAACAGTTTTTAATGAACTTCGACATTATTATTAGCGTTTTATACGTTGTGTACAGTAATGTTCCCATATGGTGTGCCGAGTTTGACTGTCATCTTTTAACATTTTGCAAGCCATGCCAAAGTCTGACTGTCATTTACATGAGTGAGGTCAACTATGAGAAACCCCTTCTGGTGGAGGTTGTGTGAAGAACGATTACATCTTCATGTGGCATTCAGAAGCACTTGGATATCAGAGTTTTGTTTGTTAGTCGTCCTCTCTGAACTTTTGCTCTTTCTAGCCGGCCACAACTTTTCATACACACATTTTTTAATTACATTGTTTAAAAGATTCACCCCAGGTTCTAATCAACAATTTACATAGTTCTATGAAAGACACAGTTATATTTTTAACACAATGTAATACATAAAGACACAGTTCATACTGAATGGTGGCTATTTTGCTCAGTTATTAAGCAACTTAAAAGAGTAAAGAGGGTCATCAAGATTAGTAGTTGTACCCCTCTTCAGGCTGAACAATATGCCACATCAGCATTGACACTGAAGCATGAGAATTAACAATAGTTGCAGTGCAGGACAAGTGATGTATTGTAAGTATTGCAAATGATTGTAAACAGCCAACATTTCATCTTCATTGGTTCTTATTTTTCATGTTATCTTCAAGAAATGTCCGTCTGGCATAATTTAGTTTGAAGTCGGGCTTTAAGCAATCATATAAACAGCCATTCTGAAACTGCATTTATGTTTGAGTGAACACATCTAATAATGGGGTTGCTCAGCTCATAGTAAAATTATTTATTTCCGGCAATGAATATCTAAAATTAAGAATTAAGAATTAAAGATAATCTATGAATGTACCAGTTTCCATGAATAAGAAAAAGAATGTATGGCTCTGTACAACTGGCTCTCACTAGTCTATCTTACAGGATGAGCCGATTCTAATGGAGGCATTTGTTTACTGGTACCGCAAGCACCTGATCTGACATCTTTACAAAGAGAACAGACTCCTTGTACTGGCACATTCGGTACAGAAATCATGATTTTCAAACATATCTCAGTGCCAGATTAAATGAGAACAATTTCTACCCCTAATTGGTAGACTTTAAAACAAAAATTCAATTGCCCATTTTCCGTGATGCACTTGATAATAAAAGATTTGATTGTGAGAGTAGCAAATGTGAATTGAAGTCAACCTATTTGGCTTCTAAATATCATATAAGCAAAACTGGGACAGATCACTTCTGACAGCACCTATGCTGCTGCAGGCAAAGATAGTTTTCTAGCATTTTCTAAAACAAAGAACTAACAGTATTACAATTTTATCATATTTATTAAACAATAAAAATGATGGAAGAAAATCTAAAAACTCTAAAGAAGAGTTAAACATTGTAAAGAGGACAGATCTTTAATGATGGAGCCATCTGATTGTATTTAGGTAGTTCACACACATGCATATGGGAAAAGCAATGGTGCTGTAATGGTCTTGCTGGAAGAATGGACAGTGATGATGGGAACAATTTTCATCTTGCATCAGAGCCTGGAGGGGCCAGAGATACTCAACTCTCTGGTTCCAACTGATAAAAGGAGCATCTCTAACTTTAAAACGGCAAACAGACCTTTGTTTGTCATATTGATTTAATGATGAATTATGATGGGTCAATCAGTAAATCAACAAATCAGGTGTTTTATCCATGGTTAGAGATGCTTCTGTTATGATCTCCACAGTGTCACATGCATGGCAAAATTCTGGTCTTGAGAGTAATAATGTAGCCACAGATCCTTACTGAAGAGAACACACACATACACATGCACATAAACACAGACAGGAAGATGAAGCTTCTTGTATAGTGTCTGTAGTCTGAAATCTGAATACTGAGGAAACCCTCAGTAACAGAGAGCCAAGAGAATGGAACTATGACAAAGTAAATGTCAGCTGAGTAGAAACATTTCTTGGATGTATTTTGTAATGATGGCTGGGCACACAGAAACAAAGTAGCCACATCCAGTGGGTGAGAACAGAGAGGGAGAGCTGCCAGACTGAAACTCCCCTTTGGATTGACTCAGCAAAGCCTTAACCATAGCTTGAATCATTCTCTCCAGTTAATCCCCATCTGCCCCAAATACACTAAACTTTTATTAGTTGTTACCAAACGGCCTAACTTGTCCTAAGTATCATGCAAGCTTAAAGATTTTGTGTTCAGTTACTGATGCTGTCTTGTCAGAGTAAGTAAGTAAAATAAAATTGATCATTGATGTTGACAGTATTAACAGGAACCTCTTTCCTGCAAACATTAAGCAAATATACAGTCTGTACTAATGGTGAATGATGGCAGGCAATGTAAAGAAATCACAAGTTATCCTGTTTGACAACTTTTACTTGTGTTTTACAGACAGCTCTCAATCCATGCCAAGGGGGTCACAGTCACTTAGCAACCATGCAAAAAGAGTGCTGAAGAAGACAACATGATGTGTGTGAAACCTTGATAAAAAAATAAAATAAAATAAAAAATAAATAAAAATTCAACAATCAATTGGTCCTTGATTATGCTTTCAATTTTCAGGCCGAAATTCAAAACAGAAGATATTCAGTATACACTGACAAAACAGAACCAGGTAGTAAATCATGATAGACTGATTCATTCTTTGGCAAATGACTAAATGTTTCAGCATTAGTTTCAAACCCACGCTCATTCTCCTAGTAGTGCCACCTTTTCACACCTTTCCTTGTTCACACATTTTATTTTACTCAAATAGAGTAAAGTAATTGTGATTTTGATTAGCAATATACTTTCATGGACAACAGCCACTTGGCATACAATGAAACCAAGGTGATAGAGCCCTCTCCGTGTGAAGATGTACTGCAGCCTGCCTCATCTGTAGCTGGCAGCGACTTGCACTACTCACATATAGTGTTGGCACTCTCTAGAGGCCAGCTCATGGCTTTGCTTGCTTACTCTAGCAGGAACACTAAGATGTTCCACAGATTAAGTGTGCTTCTTTATTTGACTGAACAATACGAGAAAATAAAAAACCAAAAAAGAGTGTGCAAGCACTTCAAGAGCAGGAACAAGGATGGGCTGTAAGGAGTAAATAAATACATTGCAGAGAACAAGTGCCCAGATTAGTTATCTGATGTAGCATCCTTGCAATATGGACAGTTCACACAGAGTTTCTGTGGTTCACAGTGGACAAGCCTATGTTGAATCCATGGCCTGAACTTCTGCTCTTTCTCTTCCTTCTCAGAAGCTTCTTTAATTATACCTTCTCTCTCTCTCCTTATTGTTGTTCATTCTCTCTCTAAGTCCTGCCTCCATTTTCCCCTTTTTACCTTAAAAGTTGCCACAAACCATGTTGGTAAAAGACTAAGTGTTGGACAGTGGGCAGAAAGAGAAAGCTACAAACAAGAGGGACTGGCAGCCCTCTCACTAAGCTGTATTTTTCCAGGTACATATTGAGGCCAATGACTGACACCATGGAAAATAGCTCTGAATTCGAACACTTGTCCGCCTTACTCTGTATATATGTGTGTGCGTGTGTGTGTGTGTGTGTGTGTGTATTTCAGAAAACAAGAAATAGTTTCAGCATAATTTACACCATGGCAATGAGCACTGAATCATAAGTTAATCATCATGCTTCCTCCTGTCCAATACCCTTTTCTTTATGCATTTATGATATGCAGTGCTCTCTTCTTTATGGACTTGTTAAACCCAATCATTGGTTTAAATTAATCTCCATCTTAAATGTACATCACAAGACCTAAACCTCAAAGAACTATTTTGGAGCCACAGAGTCTAAGAGTCCCTTCATTAGAAGGCCTTTCTCCTGTTTGGTCTATTAATCCAAAGGCAGGAACAATAACGTCCACCTTTCAACAAGGGAGAACCATTATTGTCTGTGAACAATAAAAAGGAACAATTACTGCTGAAACTATTCCTTGAATAATTCAAGTACATCGATTACAAAAAATGATAGAGGACTTTCCTCTGCCTCAAGGAATTGTTTAATTTTTACAGAGCATGGTATTTCACCTGGACTACAGGTGTCTTTTGTCACTCTCCGTCACTCCCCGTGCCAACAAACACAAACAAATGGCCAAAAGCTGCTGTGTGGTAGGGTGCGCTACAAACAGGGTAAACAACCCTGATCTTAGTTTTTATGAGCTGCCGGACAGAAAAAATTTGCCTTTAAGATGAGAGAAGTAGATACAGGCAGTAAGATGAGAGGCACCGTTGGCTACACATCAGCCTTGAAGAGTTGGCTGGAACGATAAAACTGTAGTAGGCTACATCCACCCTACGACATCATCATTTTAAAATTGCTTTTTATAACCCAAATGTTTCAAATATGGGGTTATAAGGTAGTATGCACGTTAGCCTTGGTTAGCTTCAGCTCCTACAGTTAGCCTTGCCAATTCAGTATGGAGTCAGAACAGTCTCATAATAATGAACTCTCATGGGATTTTTCATGAATGCATATGCTTTATTTTATTGTCATTTTTCACCATTTCGTCACAAATTTAATTTTAAAGGCACACTTGTAATATAAATTCAGGAGCATACAAATTGCTGAATGTGCATTTACAAGATCTGTAAGTTGAATTTTGAGACTGACCTGATGTTGCAGGTCAACAAATATCACCATTGGCTGATAAAGCTGTCATTCAGCTATATGTTTCTGATTGACATATTCATCAGCCAATCAGGTGTGTTTGCTTTCAGCCAATCATATGGCCCCTTACATCTCTCCACACTTGAACCCTTGGCAACAATAAACAACACGTTTCACAAAGGCAGCATGTAACATACTGTCGCATAGTTTGTTCATTTAAACATTCAACTTTGTTAAGCAGGACGCTTCAGCTAATTCAGTGACATTGCATGATTTACAACAAGGGGATAGTCAGATAGCATGTTGTCCATGCGATGGCCGCCAGTCCATCACAAGGCCAACACATAAAGACCGGCAACCACAACCACTCACCCTCACATTCAGACCTACGGAAATTTAGAGTCACCAGTTAACCTAGACATCCATGTCTTCGGACGGTGGGAGGAAACCCACACAGACACGGGCAGAACATGCAAACCCCACACAGAAAGGACCCAGGCCGGGAACCAAACACGCAACCTCCTTATTATGGGGCGACAGCACTAACCACTACATTGCCATGCTGCCCAGTGGAGGTAAGCTAAAGAAATCACAACATAGCAAACAAAAAGGGCATGAGAAACAAAGGAACTGTAGCTTTTGGTCTGACTTTAATAATCTCTGAAGACTCCAAAGTATTTAAGATATATCATATGTCATACAGATTTTCCCAAGTTATAAGGTTCACTGATGGTCAAAGGTACTTTTACAGAACATAATTTTGTTACAGTAATGTTGACCTTTTGGATATGAATTGTCACTATTTCATAATTTTAAAGTTGTTTGTTAGATTTTGACTGACAGACTTTACCAAATTCTAATCAGTTCATCCTTTGGTTATGATGAATGCTTGTTATCAAATTTGAAGAAATTCCACGGCTGAGGAAGTCTCAACTCCTGGCTGTTGTCACTGCAGAGATGGATTTTTTTTTTTTTTAAAGCAGCACATGGTGATGTGTAGAAGAAAGATATGGGTATTTAGTTGACTCCACTGAAAAACAACATGAATCAAATTAAGTTATAAATCATTTTGTGCTTTACTCTACCCTTTAAAACACTGTGGTATATAGAAGGAGCTGTCGAGTCAGAGGGGTGCTGACAGCTGGTTCACCTGTTTCCAGTATTTAAATTATACTTGTGTGCCAAGATTTTATTATTTGTCAGCATAAATGTAAGCCAGACATAAGGTTTGAGGTCGAGATAATAATGCTGTAACATGAATGTGGGTTAGTCAAATATAACACATCTGAAGACTCAGACAACTGTTTCTAATTAAAATCTTTAGGGGCAAACAGCACTTGAGCACACATTGCCCCTCTGTGATATGATTATTCAGGTGCGGGACCTCTCAGATGCAATTTGTACACTATGAGGATGGCCCATGTGGCTAACATTGTAATATCAGTAAGTTATTCCATTATGTTATTTACAACAAGAGATGTGTTCCAATGCGTACTGTGTGCTTATGCATTAGATATGTATACTGTATTATCCTATACACTAAACTGAATCAAATTCTTACTCTGAGTAAAGCCCACACACACAACCGTTCATGTGTGAAAACCAAGAGACAAACACAGCAGGATTGTTGAGCATGTTAATTGAAACCAGACAAAGTGAACCCCCATCCTCCATCCCCCTCTCTCTTTCCCTCCATTTGTGTCTGTATAAACTGACTGAATATGGTTTGTATCAGTGCCCCTTTGCTGTAAGGAAACTCTAAGTTAGGTAGCATTCAATGGTAGTCATCTTATGTCACCTGCAGTATTTGTTCACAGTCTTTCCCCTGCCTTTTTTCCTCTTTTTAAAACATACTTTTTTCTTTTGGCTGTGCCTGTATTGCCTCCCCCCTTACAGAGATGGTTTGAGGTCAACCAGCTCACGTGTCTTCATCTCCTGCTACAGCATGTGGGTTAGAAATTCCACCATCCCACCGTTTCAGATTGCATGTTTCCTGGCTTGAAAACAGTACACACACACACACTCACATAGCATGCCTCCTGAAAAAAAATAGCATACTCACACATCATACTCTCACATGCACGTTTATCACTGACATGCACATTCTGATCTGTGCACACACCCACAGAAACACACTTTAAAAGGAAAAACTTTGTCTGAGGCAGAGGTTGTGCTAGACTTTTTCATTTTGATGGACAGGTTAAAAAAAAAATAAATGCATCATGGTCTTTTTTTTATCTGTCATTTTATTTTCTATTATTTTATCTTCGCAACAAATCAGCTGAATTTAACTCAGTGGCCTGAACTCAGTCTCATTCACACCTTCCTCCTGTTGCGCATGGAGTAAAACAGGGGGTGCCCGCTATTGCTTAATCAAATGAGTCAAGTAAGGTTGCTGCAGAGGCGATTGTCATTAAATGTTGTACCTGTGCCTTGGACAGACGGCTTCTCATGGCAGTTTTGATATTGTTCTGAAGTAATTGCAACCCGTCAAAATGACAGATGGCCTTCAGATTTTTCTGTCTTATCTTAAAAAAAAATCTGTCAATGACGGAGAATTCTCAGTTAACGCAACCCCTGACCTGACGAGCGTCCAGTCATTTTCCCTAGGAGACTGTGGGGTACTCTATCCTGTCACTTTTTTCACTTTCTTTGGTTGCATGATAATGGTAGAGACTGACACAGTTTTCTGCGCTTTGATACTGACTACCACTATGTTGTCTCCTGATGTTTGAGCACACTCTCAGACCAGCTCTAGGGAACTGTTGACAGCTTTCAACTTAAGCTGTGAGCTATTTGGTCATTCTTTCATCACAGACATCCAATTATTGTTATTTGCTACAGTAAATTGTCTGGCTCATTACTACCTGCCCGAAAAATCTGAATTAAATTTAAAATTATTAATTAAAAGCAACCAAGCTTTGGACAATTTGGTTTCACCAATCAAAGACAACAAGTTGTGCTAACAGTGCAGCAGCTACAACTAACCTGACACTTGCCAGTAGTGAACTTTCAACCACACTGAAAAATGTGGCTTACTGAAAAGCCACTGT